>NC_134476.1:16727720-16785220 GCF_964194025.1 Convolutriloba macropyga | reverse complement strand
GCTCGTGAAGGATACCTGAAATCATCGAAATCCGACTAAAGTATCCAAAGCAACCAACTGCAAACAATTTTGGATAACGAAGTTTAAAACTTAGCCTTACTGAAAGATAACCTCTACCAAACTTTTGTACTCGACAAATCTGAATCAAGTAAATTAGAGTACAATTGGACGAGAAACAAGCTGCTAAAACAAGTTGAAAAAAAGAAACGCAACTTTTTTAAAAAAAAAATGAAATCCAACGCAAAAAAATAATAAACGCTTCTTCAAGGAAATTTATGAAGTTGAAGGAAACTCGGAATTCATCTCAGGCAAGTTGTCAATAGTTTTTCTGCAGTTGGATCTGAGTTATTACGTACTTCCACATGTCAAAACCAAACAATGAAATCAAACATTAAAAAACCCTCAATAGATTTAAGCTTTGCAAACGAAACAACTTTTTCAAAAAAGAATCCAGAATTTGCCGAACAATTTTGTGTTAGATCATTATTGTGTTAATGATTTTGTGCTCAAAAATTTAAAATTTTCGCTTGTTCATGTACTGGCAGTACTATTTAATGACTGCATCAGGAAGCGCGCGTTCCCAGAAAATTTGATTAAAGCTATAGTTATTCCCCTTCGTAAATCGGGACTGTTTGCTGATCCAAATAATCGTAGAACTTTCTCTATCCTCCCTACGATCAGCAAATTATTTGAAAAAATTTCGTTTTCTCAAATACGCAGTTTTCTCGACAAAATAATTTTCTTTTAATACGGTGAACCCTAGCCATCTGCTTAATGTAATTCTTGATCGGGGCTTCAGAGGGCCAGTACAAGAACTGATGTCTTCCTATCTATCAAACAGAAGTCAGAGTGTTAAAATAGGTAATCAACTATCATCATGGGAAACTATTGAAGTTGAAGTGCCAAAGGGATCAGTTCTAGGGCCTCTATTTTTCATTTTATTTATAAAGGATATCACTCATTTTATTTATAAATGATATTTATAAATGATGAAGTGGTCTTGACATTATACTATTTGCCGATGACACGGTTCTTCTGCAGAACAAAAGGAACAAAAATTTAGATTAACAGTTCAAATTCTTTTTAGTAGAGATAACAGGAATAATCAAGCAGTTATTCCACTATCGTTTACACTATAGGTGAAACTATTGAACAAAAACCTTATGTAAAGTACATTTGAGCTTTTATTGACAACCATTCAAAATTTAGCGAGCGTGCTTAATACTTTGAAAAGTTGGACAAATTTAGTTCATTTTATCCTAGAAAAAAATGCTGATTTTTTCACAGTTATTGTTTAACTATAAGATTTAAGTACAACCGATTGTTCAATATGCTTTGCATTTGTATGGCACGGCGTGCAAAACAACCCTAGAGCCCCTGGAATCTAAAACTGAATCATTTGGTTAGAATAGTAAGCGGTTTGAGAAAACGCGATTCAGTTCGTGCTGTGAGGGAACAAATAGATTCTAACAATGAAAAACCTGCATTTGAATGAAATATTAAAGTTATTGGCCAATATTTTTTTAGAAATGAGAGCCCTTTGGAGGAGATTAAATCAATAATAACTTGTGTTGAACTTGAGAAGGTATTAAATTCAAAAAGTACATGTAGATCCATCAAACCATCTAATAACGCAATTGGCTGTAGTTCTAAATCTATTGGCTTGAGGGTAAGGAAATAACACAACATCACACTTAAATGCGATCCCTGCTTTGCAAAAAGTCTAAAAGCAATGAACAGAAACAAACTGGAAAATTTTATGTGTACACATTGTTACATTGCTGAACTTCTTTCAAAATTACAGTAGTTCAGAATTACAAGGCTCAACTTCTTTCAAAATTTTACTGATATCTATTTCTTTAAGTTTTTTGTAGTTTTTAATTCCGTTTTTGTAAAATAAGATGACCTCTTGATGACCTGCTGGAACTGAGTGACGTGTTTGTGCTGAGTGGATAACATTTCCTTTCCAATGAATCCAATTGTTAAGATTCAAATAAAAATTTGACCTTGCTTAAAACCATATTTAAAAAAAAGATTAAAAAATTCAAAGAGAACACTAGGTTAGATATAGAAGGGAGATGCTATAAGCTACTGATTTTAATATGATTTTTTGATCCATGGAAACCATTTTAGACCTAGAAATTATCTATAACGATGCATTTCGTGAAATTTTTAAAATTTATTCTGAAAACTCCAAAGCGTCGCCAAAGTAATACCCTTCCATGAATAATGAAACACTTTTCCTCGTATGATTGATTGCGCCGAGGTTTATGTCTCTTTTTCTGCCTTCACTGACTTTTTCGTGTCACAAGACAGATGGTGTCTTCATATGTAATTTGCCATCATTTTGTCCTGTTATCTTCATGAATCTTTTGATATTAATTTTGCAATGTTAATTGGAAAAGCTCTGATGTTTCCAAAATTTTGGCAACATTAAGCGCAACCAATTGCCAAACAGTTTATAGTTTGATGCCGAGATATGAGATATGTATATAATGTGAAAGATATGATAGATGATAAGGTAAAAAAGATAGCAGTTATAATGCGTTGCATTGCTTCAGAAAAACAAGGCTATTGGCATTTGAGGAACCGATTTTCTCACCCCAAATTTGAGTTAACCCAGCCCAATTCTTGATATACATGAATTTAGTTTTTTTGCTAGTTTATACTGACATAAGATGGTACTAACGGCCACGGCGCTAGATTATCACTGTGAAATAGATTATCAATGACTTTTCACGGGGTTAGATTATCACTGGGAAATTGAAAATCCAGGTGTTCAAATTTTTCAATAATTGGTCTCCTGACGGATTGAGAATATACCCGTTTTAATTGTGTAAATTGTATCTCGGAACTCGCTTTCCAAAAAAAAGAGCAATACTGAAACAAAGGACATGGAGATCACTATATCTCTGGTTTTGTGCTCACTCGTGTTTCTCATGAGCTCTGGATTGCTGGCTGTATTGACCTCATTCAAATCCCGTGCAGCTGCAAACGCACAAGTGTCGCCATACACGGCTGTCATTACGGTGAGTCAATTGATTTACTCATATCTGCTTTTTTGGAGCTTTCCGGCTAGGGCAACAGGAAATGACTCATTCAGCCATACCATAGTGAAGAATAAGTGAACTGCATGCAAAGAAAAAATAGTTTGGTGTGCGTTAATGATCAGACAATTGAAAACGAGGTGGAGGGGCTGGAGGGAATTGAAGTAAGGTGAAGTGATTTTTCATTAGTGTTTATTTGTTCGCTATTGATATAATTTTCTGCAGTGTCTTGTAAAAATGATTCAATTTTTTTTTAAAAAGCAAAATCTTAACTGTGAGACAACTAAAAATCGCCTGGATAAGTGCTGGCAAATCACATAATACTCCTGGCTCTGAAAATTTTGAAAGTTAGATTTAATCTTTAGCAACCAATTCAAAAATTTGAGTTTATTTGACTCGATCACAGAGAACAACGTGGATAAAATGTTGTTCCAAAAGTCAGGAACTCTCTAAAATGAGCCATTTGGCTTAAAATGTGTTTAAATTGTTCACGACAAACAAAAAAAACTGTGATAAAAATTGTATGCACTTCTACTAGCTCTTGCAGAAGATATGACTTGAAAGGACTAAATTATAATTTGACAGAAGAACAGCATGTAAATTTTCCTCTGAAAATGGTCATTTATTTCGCACTGCATGACTGGTCTAATCATTGGTGCAAAACAAAAGATGTAAAAAACCTTAGCTACATGGAGTGCATGTTTTGCAAGGAGCTGAACTTCAAATTAAAAAAAGATGTCCAAAAAAAAGTTAGTTGTTAGCACTGATTTCTGTGTGCTCTATACTAAATTTTGTATTTTTGATTAATCCATCAATCATCTCTTCAATATTTTTGGTAGAAAACACGTCAAAATTTTACAAGCGCCAGAAGGACTTTTTCAATGATAATTCCTACAGTATCCATTTGGGCGATACTGTGAATAAATGAATCAATAGTTATAACTATTGTTTGGGGGATCGCGCAATTTCATACAAGAATCCGGATATTTCGAATCATAGCCCGTGATTTTAAGTCAAAAGTGCGCAAAGATGCGTTTATTTGACCAAAATTCTAAGTAATTCCCGCTGAATCACAATTCTGCCAAGGCAAAACATGAAATCCAATTTCACAAATACATATTTTTCTTGAGCCGACTGAGGTATGAAGACTGAAGTTAACAAAAAACCTCTAGATTTTTTTTTGTTTTGATTGAAAAACTCAGTTCTTGAACTTTGTCATTTGGTTTTTAATCTTTTCTCCACTTTATCAGACTTAAAAAAGATTTCAAGAATTGTATTGCTCCTTTGTTTGATGTTAATCAGTTAGTTACTTTTGGGAGTTGATAAAGCTAATTCATCACTAAAATTACCAATAGCTAGTGGAGATTATATGACTTGAACGGACTAAATAATAGTTAGACAAAAAAATATCACCATGTTTTAGATTTTTTCTGATAACAGTCAAGTATTTTTGTGTGGTGTCGTCTGGCTGGTCTAATCATTGGCAGATTCTTCCACTGTCTCTTATGTCGGATCTTGTTCTGATCAAGTTTATTTCTTCTCATTATATGTATAATTATTTCACACTTATGCGAGTTATTTTCAATAATGGTCATTTCTTGTTGAATCATGGAATTTCCCCCCTGAAAAACAATTGCCCCAAAAAAGATGTAACATTAGGGAGTGTTTTTATTTAAGGGGGTAAATGTTGTAGGATAAGGGGGGGCGTAATTGTGAGTGAGGGGAGTTGTTAGATTTGGCGCCCCAAAAGTACATCCCAAAAAGATATAAGATTAGGGGGTATTTTTAGAGGAATAAAATTATGTAAGAGTGAGGGAGTACAATAATGTTAATGTTTCAAAATTGAAATCATATACATGAGATGGCTAGTATTGGATAACCATCCGTGGCCTGAAGACTAAAGAGAACTGGCTCAGGGTACAGAGTTTGTGGGTTCAAGGCGGTCAGTCTGCGACTATGGAGGTTAAACTACGTAAGATTGGGGCTGCCAGTAGGGATAAAATGAAAGGGTGAGGGGGTAAGGGACAACTTAACCCCCTACTCTTGCAACGTTTTACCCCCTCCCCCATTAGCTATTGTTTCACCTCCCATTACCCACCACTTTTTTTCGAATTACTTCCCAATACCCCCCATGATGTTAGTTTTGCGTGGAATTTGTTGAAAAATACCCTGATTACCCTCCAAATCTTACATCTTTTTTGGATTAAAAATTCCATACCGGTGTGTATGTGTCCATCCCTTTATTTAGCCTGCTTTATAAAACATATAAGTGTATCGGCAAAAGCTCTATGAATGAATTTCACATTATATTTAATCGCGATATTTGGTGAAAATATTTCAAAAATTTATCACATTCGCTCCTAAAATTTGAAATGTTTTTTGGCAAAAGTTTTTGTCAAAAACGATTTGAATGGATATGTCCCTCCCTTCCTTCCCCATTTTCATACTCTTTCTTTTTGCAGGCATTTCTCCTTGCCCTCAACAGCTCGATTAACATCATCCTCTACATGATAGCGAGTCAGACCTTCCGAAAGGAGCTGAAGTCCTTACTTCGGATCCCATTTTTGATTAGTTACATCACTGGCAGAACGGAGAATAACTTGAACACAAAAACCAAAGCAACCGACATGAATTTGACAGCAGTCAACAAACAACGGGTTGTGGAGAACCGATCGTAACACTGCTGGAGACGCTACTCTGATGCGAATCAGAATCACAAATTAATTTAAAAGTTGTAATCATTTCCTCTCCCTGAAAAAAGTTTCTGCATGAAAACTTTTTTGAATCCGTTTATGTGATGTTTAATTCCCTATTTCTAACTTTCTTTCTTCCTGAAAACCTTTTCTTCCTGAAAACTTTTCTGAACCCAATTAGGCGATACTGAATTTCCTTTAAATTAGCTGAACACATTTGATATTCCCTGATATTAATAAAATCACTGCTCGCCGTCTCTTGAGATCAGAGCAAAATGAACTTTTCTTTCGTTCTTAAGTTCAAACAAGGCGGCTCGTTAATGTGCGTTTGCACATGATGTTCCGACCCGAGCTCATCTACATTTTTGACTTAATTGTCAACCAAATGAAGAAATAACAAAATTAGATGTTTGAGTTTAAAACAATCGTTACACAACCTATCTACTAATTGATTACACAATGCGATGCCTTATTACAGCGACAAAGAGATCTGACCTTAAAGAGACTACGAGACAAAAAAAAACAACCAAAAAGATAGCAAAAACAAAAACTTCACGGCAAAAAAGGAATATCTAAATTTAAAAGCACATAGTAACAACGTAAAAAAAGCAGTCAGATAAAACCTTAACTACGCAAAATTAATTTCTCCTAGCCAACAGCGGATGGAAAGTTTTTTCATAGAGACTATGTTATAAGTCAACAAAGAGAACGATCAATTAGGCGAAATTCATAAATTAATTAATATTTTTTTTACCAAGAAATTTCAAAAGTCTTTAAAATCATTAGCATTTAACTAAACAATCATTTGCATTTAACAATTAGCATTTAACTAAATTACTAAAAAAATATTGAAAAACCAAGACGTTTTCTTGTCTTTGGGTAGTTTAAGCCTTAGAATCGAACTAAAGAAAAACTTAAAAAATTAGGAACGATTTGCGAAAACACAAAATATTGCTACCATTAAAATCATTAACTACTATCTGAATATTATTTATTTTTAAATCAATTCTTATTTCTACTAATTCAGATGCAGGAATTATACTGAGAGATTAAATAAGTTTATTTGGGCCACATTTGTTAACCATTGAAATCAGTTACTACGCGGTTGTTCTGAAAGAATTGAAAAAGAAGCGCAAAAAATGACCACTAAAAAAACGTTTATAAAAACGCATATTGTCCGAAAAACGAAGCATCGGTGACAAATAGTATCAGTAGATATTTTTTTTTAATACAAGAAATTGGATGTGACTTCTCATTGATGAAAATAGGTTACAATTTGACGAAAAGAACAACAAAATCTGAAAATTTTGAAAAAAATTGAAAATGTATATCATAAACTTTAGGACTAATGGCTATAAACTGACTAACTGATTCCGGTAACATCATTCATTCAATCCTCATTTACAAGCTTAAGAATCTTGTCACTAATCTACAGCTACCTAAAGAACAAAAACAGTCAAGAACAGCAATTTCAAGAAAAAAATTGAGCGAGAAAGGTGTCGAAGGCATTCAAAAATGAACTTTTCACTAAAAACTTTTCTATGTTCAATTTTTTTAACAGCAATGGGTTTTCTCTTTTTATCAATATAGTTTCAAAAAATTGAATTGATTTAATACATTAGAACCATGAATATTTTGAGAAAACTCGTAGTATCAACGCCATTAATTTCATTAGCTTTCAACGGAATTCACTAAATACGCTAAATTATGCCTCCATGGGACAACAAATTTGTTTGCCATTCAAATTTGGTTAAAAGGACCTTACAACAAGTTATTGAAGATGAAAGCAACAACAAACACAGGCAACAACCAAAAACTCAGTAGAAAAACGCCAGAAGAAAGTGTCGAAGCAATTTAAATCATAAGTTCTTCTCTGCAAACTTGATCCTGATCAGTTGAAGGTCTTCCCCAAACTATTAGGAACTTTCAGTATTAGGATAATATGATAAGATATCAAACGGATCCAAAAGTAGGAAAAAGTACCCTAAAATTTTAAAAATATATGAAAACTAGTGGAATTGAATTTTTAAACCTAAGAGGTAGATGATAAAACCGCTAACCAGATTATTTTGGGCTGCATTGGAAATAAAAAAAGTTCTAAGATTGGTTGACTTTTCACGAAAAAAATTTTTGGATTGGTTAATGTTCCAAAAAAATTTCGAAAATCTACTGGCAAAGTCTTAACAGACATTAACCTCAAAAGCTTTAAACGGAGTTCAATAACTACGCTCAAAAATAACACGATGACAGAAAAAAAGATGTTTTTTTGCATAGATAATCAATAGGAGATCAAAATAAGTCTGAAGACTATAAAAACAACAACAAATACAGGCAAAAACCAAAAACTCAGTAAAAGAGTGACAGAGGAAACAATCGAAGCCATTTAAATCATAAGCTCTTCCTTCTCTGAAAACTTTATCTATGATCCTTTGAACTTTTTTCCGTAACCAATGGGAACTATCAATAATAGAAAAATGAGATAAGACTTCAAAAGGATCCAAAAATAAGAAAAAGTACCCGAAAACTTTTTTTAAAAAATATGAAAACTCGTGGAATTGAGGTTTTAAAACAAATAAGTAGAAGATAAAAACGCTAACCAGATTAAATTTGGCTGCACTAGAAATCAAAAAAGATCCTGTAATTACAAATACTGACTAACACTCCACGAAAAATTTTAGGATTGGTTAATTTTCCAAAAAATCTCGAAAGTCTATTTTTAAAGACTTAACAGCCATTAACCTCAAAAGCTTCTAACGTAGGTCAAAAACTACGCTCAGAAAAAACAAGATGACAACAAAAATGTTTTTCATGCTTAGTTAATCAATAAGAGATCACAATAAGTCTTAAGACTATGAAAACAACAAAAACAGGCGAAAACCAAAATTCAGTAGAAAGGTGCGAGAAGAATATTTCGGAGCCATTTAAATCATTAGCTTTTCTCTGAAAACTTTATCTGCGATCCACTGAAAGTCTCTTTTCCAAGGAAAAGGGATTAGAATTTTATTTGGATAATTTGTATAATTCTGGATAATGTGATAAGATTTCAAAAGTAACCAATAATAAGGAAATATACAATAAAATTTTTTAAACTTTTTGAAATCTTGTGTCATTGAAGTCATATTACTAAAAGTTAGAAGACAAAACTGCCAGTCAAAATTGGTTACAGTAGGATGGAAGAGGCTGTCATTACAGAGACTGACTTACAGTTCACGATTCTTAACAGCCATTATCTGTCCACTCAAAGCACTAGAGATGCCCACTTAAATCTCGTTAGGGAAAATTTTCCACTGTTAGCTAGTGAGTTCATGCCATAAGACTCCAAAAAATTAGTAAAACCTCAAAAAGGATTTCAAAATTTCATTTAAAATTACGTAAACTCAGAGTCGAACTTAAAAAAATGAGCAATTTCTTGAAAACGATTTTTTTGTTCCTTGGGCTTCATTTGAGTGTAAAGGAGGTTTGTTATTAAGGGAACCTTGATATGAAAAGTGACTTGTCTCTAGGTGACTTGAAAAAGCAAAAAAAGTAGAAAAGTTGTAAGAGCTCTCAAATAGATTCCGAATTTTTTTTGATATTGAAGCTCCCTATGAGACCAGAACTAGTCTTTTTTATCACCTTTAGTCTATTAGGAACACAAAATTGGTTCATTTTTTGGCAAGAAAATTAAGTATGAAATACTATTTGTATAGAAAATATCTTAATTTGGAGAAAAGTTTTACTAAAAGTGATCTAATATCCCCTGTTCACACAAAACTTCAATCCTCGATAACTCCTCGAAAAAAACGAAAATCAATTTTTGATTTTGAATTCTACAATGGACCAGCTTTTTAATGATACCACTCACTTTTCTCTGCAATGAATATCTCGATCGGTCAAAATTGACTGAACAAAAAAAACCCATTTGAGTATTTAGTTCCTCCCCCTCACAAGTGGGGTCGGAACAATAACCTCACGTCGAACTTAACCAATTCATTACTGTGTGAGTTTTTGTTAACTCAGAATCAATAGTGATAAACGCATTACATGTCGAAAGTTCAAACTTATAAAATCATGTGTTACCAGATCAATAAAATTCTGCTTTACGAAAAAAATTTTGAAAGATCTGATATAAAATAAATAAGAGGACTTTTCAATTTCGTTGCCAATAAACTGTATGAGAAAAAAACAACATGAAGTAATTTAAATGCCTGAGAATGTATACTCTATGGTACACCTAAAAAGTTTCTAAAATACTTTCTAAACTTTTACGAAACAGTCTCTTGTCGTAATCGCTGCTTAAAAAGCGCCCATAACTTTTAAATTGAAATTAGATCCACATTATGGGATGAGTCTTTCAATACCTCTCACCCATTTTCTTTGCTGAGTTTTGCTGGAAAAAAATTAATTTATGCAGAGGAGCAATATTTTGTTGAAAAAATATGGTCTGCATAATACATTGGTTTCAGGATTTTCCAATTTTTGAACACCTCACTAGTCATTTCTGCTACTCTGATTGTTTTGCATTGTAAAAAATTGCTTGTCCCAGAATCATATTTTGTCTTTTTTTTCCAGGAATCTTTGGATCAAAGCCTGAGTGATACCGTTCCAGACAATACCATAGTCATAAGTAGACCGTTATCTCGCAATGTCTTGGAAGAGTCTTTAAAAACTCTTGCAAGATTAGCGTAAAATCTTCTTTTATGCAGACCTTAAATGGAGACTATGTAACGGCAAAAAATGAGAAACAGTAACTGGATATGAGAAAAAACGCTACAAACTCAAACCACTAAATGAAACACATAATATCTCATTAAAGGGCCAATGAGATTCGCAGCTAAAGAGTCTCTCAGACATAAATAAACAGCCAACGAAAGCAACAACAACAACAACAACAACATTAACAATACTCACTATCTGTAGAATTTTGTATTTTGTCGTTAGAAGGCTTCTAGCTGAGGACTGGCTAACGCCCAAAACTCTATTGATTTCAAAAGGTTTATTCGGTGGGTCGTCTATTTGCTGAAACTGATGTCTTTTGTCCTCAGTTGCTCTCGGCCGCCGTTCAAAATATCCGTTGATTAAATAAATTAACAGTCGAAAATAAGTAATCAAGCCAAAGTAACAATTACCGGCAAGAAATGTTCTCAACTGCCATTAATTAATCAATCGAAAATGTAGATACATAAACTCAAAAAATATTTACACTAAATAACGGGTGCACACTTCTAAAATGAACTTTCATCAAATCAATTCCCAGCTTCTGAAAAGTATTTTCCGTTTCTGAAAAGTGTTCCTAACTATTTCAGTCCTTTTTTAAAGCTATCTCAAAATCTGCGTTTCCGTCTTAACAAAATCTAAAAGTCAAATTTGTTGATTGCAAATTGTCTCACAGTCCAACTGGTCTTGACAAAAACTAATCAAGCTCAAACTTACTTTTAAATTTTTCTTCTCTATCTAGAACCAACTGTTCTGTATCCTCTCTCTTCGTTCTCTCTAGAACCAAACTGTTCTGTATCCTCTCTATTCGTTCTCTCTAGAACCAACTGTTCTGTATCCTCTCTATTCGTTCTCTCTAGAACCAACTGTTCTGTATCCTCTCTATTCGTTCTCTCTAGAACCAACTGTTCTGTATCCTCTCTATTCGTTCTCTCACCTCGCGGTTTTCGCTTTCTACTCTCAATAACTTAGATGCAACGCCTTCTGCCACGTGGCATTAGAAATCGTTACCTGTGGAACTACTGTCATTACACCTCTTTGTTCTACTACTCGCTCTTTTTTGGGGGATGGTTGATTGCTAGCTGCATTGATTTCTTGACTTTCGCTCTTTTGGAACGCTCTTCCGAATATGAACTCAACTCTCATTGGTCAACGAAACAAGTCACGCTGCACTACCCCTACCTATATCACGAGTTATGCAAATTCGTTCACGCAAATACCAATCCGCCTACTAAATACCAAACGTCAAATGCTTTGCATAATACATGCTCCTCCCTATTGTACTGAAGAAATGAATCATCTGACTTTTGAACCAATTAAAAACCAATGTTCGAAAATACTCCCCTACCATATACCAAATTCAGCAAAAGTAATCTGATAGAGCACACAAATAATCAAGGTCGTCATGCAACGATCACCATTTGCAAGATTAAATGATTTTTAGACCAACGAAATATTTGCGCATGTCGCAATTTAACCCGTACGTTTAAGAATTTTTCCCAACTTCTCCGGAATATTCCGAAGTATTCCGTTCCAATGTACCAACCATTCCGTTTCAAAAATGATAATCATCTTTCTGCTAACAGAGATTTTATAGTTGGGTTAAATGGCGACACATTTCTCATTGGATCAAACGTCAATTATATACTTTTATCAAAACAAAAACATCTCTAGTTTCCCTTTGTCTATCTTTAAAACTGCTTCAAATGTCAACCCGTAAAATATTCCTAACAGTAGTCTGAATTTCCGCCGGCACCCTAATTTCGAAATGAATGCCCTCCTGAAATGTCGCCTGTCCATTTCAGAGTGGGGTGGGTAATTTAGAGTCTCTTTTTTCATTGTTCATTATCTTCTGCATGCTTGAAAATACGCATGGAAGAGTTCATTTGTGAAATCTGAGTAATCCGAAATTTATGTCGACATAGGGAGTGGGGGTTGACTTACGCTATAAATTCCATCTTTTAGTCCATAATATTCTAAATTCGTTCGTTCATACAATATTGGACATTTTTCGTTATTTCAGGAGCCATAGTGTTTCCTCATATTGTTTCCCAAATTTCGCTATAGCGCGATACATGGTGTAGACAGAGTCTGCAAACCATCCTCATTTAACTTTGCTATCCAATATAAACTGTATGTGCTATTTAGAAAGTACAGTTTGCCGACAAAACTATTAAAACTTATTAACTTCCGTGTTCTCGGGTTTTCCATGGAAAAAACGTTTATTAACACCATTCTGGGATTTAAAACCTACTCCTATCAGAAGGGCATACTGCTTTGGGCTCTCATCCCGATTTTGCTTATTTTACAATGAATAGTTTAGAAGTTTCATGAGTTAAGAGTTTTCCTAGTTTTCTTGGGATAGTGACCCAGGAAAGACGATTTAAACCTGTTTTATGTTTCATTTGTAATTAGGGTACTTAGGGTTGCAAGTCCTGTGATTTCTAAGAGATAACAGTGACGCTAAGTATGATTTCCTCCTACTTCGATCTAACTCACTTTGGGCGCTAACATCTCGGGTTCAAACTCTCATATCGAAAAATACCCCCTGATAAGGCCCTATTGAAATCATCATTTCTATCCGCTCCCAGATTTTCACGTCGATTGGTCACTTTCCTCGGAAATGGGGGTTGCTGAGCGAATTCGGTTAATTCTGTATTTTTTTTTGAAAAATTCTCTAAGTTCTTAGTCAAATTCATCAAACTCGATACTAGTTCTCATTCATTCTGCTTTGCTATCATTCTTTATACCACACTTTTAAAGCAGCTCGTTTTTGACTTTATTCTTTTCTTTTTATCTGAACATTGTTTTCTTTTCATTATTCATTTGGTTCCTTTTCGTTTATCCATGGACCCAATTGAATACAATCAAATTTTCGAATACCATCTTAATAAGACCATTCCTAATACGTGTATCGACAATTTATCCCGGAACGCTTTCGTTCGTAAGTCGAAACGCGATCATTTTTTTGATGGTGTTCTTCGAAAGAACGGAAGAACTGTTGTTTCTGCCTCAGCGGCATGGGAAACTTTAAAACAAATTCACGATGTAATTCTTGACCATAAAGGTGCGGGAAAAGCATTAGAAAGTTTTGCCGCTGAACGCTACGACATTTACAAGTTGCGGGATATATGCCGCTCTCTTACTTCGTTTTGTACTGTATGCGCCTATCGACGTCTTGTTACTATCGAGGGTAAGCGAATGGTGCAAATAAGTGAGAAGAAGCGGATAACAATTTGTGGGGCATTAGGTTTGGAGCCTAAGGAGAAGCTTCCTTATAATGTCAGAGATGCTCCTTCAATAGATCTGCCGAAGGAACTGATCGACGTGAAAGATTGCGCGACTAACCGTTATAATTGTTTCCTTGCCTGCATTAGTACACGACTTACAGGGTCAATCAATAATTCTGAAGCACTCGTTTTCGCGTTAGAGGTACCTCGGGAGAGTTGCCTTAAGAAGTGGCACGACAGTTACTACTTTCCGCGTATAGATCTTAATCAGAGCCTGAAAGAACGCGGTATCCAAACTATTGACTTGTTTGCTCTGGATAAGATCACGGGAGTGCATATTATTGAGTACGATGCAGCCGATGGGATTTGGGGTTATTATGCGGGCAATAGCCGGGGGAGCGAAAAAAGCGCAATTTATACTTGGTTCGAACACGCAAGGATAACGAGGCTCACTCTATGCTTGTCGTGGGTGCCTTGAACAAATCCAAGGAACCAAAACCCAAGAGTCGTCGCTATTGAGGCTACCCGGATTTCGTGACCGTAAGTGTATTTAGCCCTGCTTAGACTATTTGCCTTTTCTTAACAAAGGGATCGTCTCTTTGTCTTTTAGCTTTGAATAGATCTTGTTGATTAGTCGAAGTTGCTTTTGTTCATTGTTAATTATCATTCGATTAGTTGCATTGATAAACTATAATTACTTCTAGCTTGTGCTGCTTTAAAACGCAATTTAATTAACAAAAATGTTGTTCGTACCAAGCGCTTTCATATCTTTATAAGTATTTTTGTTTAGCTTGGTCATTTGATTGATTTGCAAAATTATATATTCTACACTATCTGTCATTTAAAAACGTATGTAACAAAGACAAAACAGCATGAGAAAAAAAATATCAAGCAAACTCACTTCCACTTAATTAGAGACCAGGTAACAAGTCGACAAAAAAAATTACAATCGGCAACGTTTGAAAACCGACTGAATTATATAATTTTGATGATAATATAAAACACACAACAAAAATAAGCTTTCAATTGTCAGACAACAAAATTGAATCCCTTTGAATTGGTGAGACATCGCAGTACAAAGAGTACGAGAAAACGCAACAAAAAGAACAGCAAAACATGATCAATATCAAAAATTCACGACTTGAACAAATCAAATTTTTTGTGAAAACACAGTATCAATGTCGTGAAACCCTCAGTCGAAACACGAACACAAATAATAGTTTGATGTCTGCATCTTAAGAATTTTTTTTGAACGTGTATTTTATCGTACAAAGCCAAAAAGTAACGAAAAGAAGAAAATCAAAGGTATCGTTTAACAGTATACTGATACATTTGCCAACAGAAAAACTTCAAGTCATCAAAATCGTTAGCTAGCTATTATGAGCATTATATAGGTTCACTATACCTGCACATCTATTTGCAGCTATTGCGACGTGCCTTTAATGAGAATATGACCCACTACAAACACAGGTGGAAAAAAAAATGTCTTAAACAGTGTCGAATCGATTAAACCCGTTCTCTTTTCGCTAAAAACTTTGCATGTATCAAAATTGGGCGTCCTTTCAAAGCTAATGAGACCTTTTGTGATAGTGATAATGTGACAGAACGCCGGAAAAAGAAGTTGCGACCTCTCATTATTTAGAATAAGCTGGAAATTCGAGCAAAATAAACCAAATGGTGGCAAAGTATGAATATTTCACTGATATTTTTAAAAATATACATTAAATGTTATAAGAATCCTTAGTTATCAACTGAAATCATTAGATATTTTCAACCGTACTGCCCGGAGAAGTCAATTACAATTGTAGCTAACGATATTAAGTTGTCAGGTTTTTAAGAAAGCAAATGCAGGCAGAATACTTCTTTACAAAAAACCACAATGAGACGAAAACTGGCCTTGAAAATGATGCGAAATAATAAAACCAGGTAATAGTTCCGAACCTCATTGCAATAATTATTTTTTTGCAGAATAATTTTTAAATAAAAATATCAAATATGAAAGACGCTTTAAATTTGATATTTCCATACCTGTTTTGGACGTTTTCCGACTTGCCAAGTCTTGGCCAAAATTGGATTTGAACTTGCAAGACTTAGCTTAGACGTGCACATGACTGACAAATATTTAAAAAGGCATAATCTTAGCTCTGACTCAATACTGAAATTAGGCTTACACTTAGACTTGCCCACTACTGATGTTGACTTGGTATCTCAACAACATAGCGACGACCTCAACAAAGTCTGACGGCCCGTAAAACTCAAAAACACAAAATGATAACATGATCGCTTTCTCCTGGAATTCCCATTGACGATGCTTTGCCCTGTATCTTGTACGAATCTGCCAGACTCTGACAGCATTTAAGATAACCACCCATTCTCGAATCGGAAATTTCTCTTAACTAAAAGTTTTAAACTTTCATTTTGAACAAGTGAATCATTCATTCTTTTTAATTTTGCTGATAAAAGCTTCTGTTCCGATTCGTTAATGCCCGCGCTTCGTTAATGAAGCAATCAAAGAAGTGGGTTTAATAAATTAGGAAAAACTCCCACTGCAGAATTTATTAACCCTGTTTAATAGTGTTAAATAATTATAACAAAATTTTAATTCGGAAGAAAAAGAACCACTCAGTTTTCCTCTCCCAATAATTGGTGAATTCGGAAGTTCATGCCCTCGCCCTAATCAAACCCTCGGAACTAATTTTACTCTTCTATTTGATCGAATTAAGAAAAACTCGCTTTGAAATTCTTCTTGAGAGCGAAACTTCAAAGCTATTGTCCTTGAAATTACTGATGAGACCGCAGCGGTAATTGAAAATTGGGAGAATTCCCTATCAACATTTTTAAAAAACCTTCTCCGCTTCGATTGAGTAGTTAATTACTTGAAGGTAACATTTTAACTTGAGCACTTTCTAATCAAAAGAATTTTAAAAATAATTTGGTGTTATCTTGCAATTTAAAATTTTATAGTTTGGAGGAAACGCCTCGAAAAATGGTGGACGCAAACATTTTCAACTTCAGCTTAACACACTTGGTAAATTTTTTGTTGATTTGTCCTTTGTGAGATTTTCTTTCCTTCTGATCTAAAACCCCATATCCTCACCCAAACGTGCTTTCAAACGCCCGAAGAATGCATAAAGTTTTTTTGAACGCACATAAGTCTGATGAGTGCACGAATGTCTGGACATTAGCACACGAAAGTCAAATAGTTATGGCATCAATAGGGGTTACTGTTGGCGGGGCGGGGTGGAAGAGGAGGAGATTGAACTGTGGGGGGGGGGGGGGACTCGAGAGATTCTAATTCTTTATGAATATGATTTTTTCTTCTGTTTAAGAACGGGGAAAGCCAAGACAAATTATCCCCTTTAACAACTTTAATCCACGCTGTAACAATCTCTGTGGCGGTATTTGGTGTCATTGGCAACGCCTTGACTCTTATAACAGCTAAGAAAATGGGCGAAATCCAGAAAGATACGTCTGGCACAGCTTTCATAAGGTATTTGGCAATTGCGGACTGTACGACTTTGTTTCCAAGAATTGCGACTGCTCTGGAGTATTTGGTCGACTATGAAATTCGGGCGATGTTTGAGTTTGCGTGCAAATTCAACGCCGTATATTCATCTATCGCTTACTATACAGGTATTGTCTGAAGATATCCGAATTTGCACAAAAATCTTAGGAAAATGTCTCTGAGAATCATTCAAATTATTCACAGTGTGTAATAACTGAAATCAGAATTAGAATTTGATAAACGGGGCTTTTTCAGGAATAAAATGACTCAAATATACAGTTTGTAGGTCTTTGTTAGCCTTTGGAAAGTTTACGAGTCTTAAAGGGCTATACCGCTAAACACTTAGTCTCATATTCTCATCTCAGTATTTCTCAACGTGAAAGACAAGACACGTTAACGGAAGAAATCAGAGAACCAACCATGAGAACCGCATAGAGCTTGTTACTCATTTTAATGAATATTTTATTAATCATAGATTTTATTTTCCTCAAAACTTTCAACTAGCTCTAAGATTTGCTGACTCGATTTCATTTTCAATTAGTTAAGGAAGGGAGTTTTCTTGAGACATATGATCTGGGTATTTATAAATGTGCATCTTGCCTTCTAAATCTGAAATTAACTTTAATAGGACTTGATATGTAATTAATTATCAAATAGGTTTTCTTCTCATCTCCGTCATTTCATTTAAAAAACACGCTATTGAAAGGTTAGGAAAACTTGATACCGTAACCGAGTTTGATTGTTAGTCGATCAAGAATCTGAAATGAACAATAGTGGACGTGGACGTGAATAAAAGTACAGAATCGTTACGCTTGTTTAAAATTGATCACCGTGGACAATAGTGATAAATGGGGAATTGGAAATTAGGAGACAACTTGATTAGGCTATCAAAATTTTTCAAAGGCAATAGGCGAAAATCCTGAAATAAAGTTTTGTTGAAATTAAGCGGATAGCAATCAAAACATTTGAAAGGTACTTCAATCCACTCGATGCTGTGAAGTTGAAAATTTCGTCCTTACAATCGTCCTTACATACAAAAGGTTCTACTTCTTTTCACCCCTATTCATTTAACCCCGATTTATTCACCCCTCTATCATTTAACCCCTCTATCATTCAGCCCCTCTATCATTTCACCCCTCTATCATTTCATCCCGCCAATTAGCAGTCGACATCAAAGGCATGTTTTGTCATCATTAAGTGGATAAATTAATCCCATGTTTGGTTGTGATAGTTTTATATCAAGTCCCACGGGCCGCTGAGGCATGGCCATGGCACGCGAGGCATGGCCAAGTGATTATATTGCTGAATCAATAATCCTTATTTCATAGAAAGATTAAAATCGGGGAGAAATGATAGAGGGGTTAAATGATACAGGGGTGAATAAATCGGGGTTAAACGGCAGGGGGTTAAATGAATAGAGGTGAAAAAGTGGGACACCCATACAAAATATGAGCTAAAAGAACATGCAAGTTGTATCATTTTTCGATATTTTACTTTAGTCGATGATGTCATCGCTGCCATTTTCTTAAAATTAACAAGGAAAGAACAGAAAATTTCTTAACAATATTTTTATTGTAATTAATACTGGTTGAAAAACAACGCAGGAAAAAAATCGGGGAGTTGGGGGTAAAATCACATCCTAGAAATGTTCAAATTTGAAAAATCTGTCAATTTTTGTTTGATTTTTTAAGCTATTTCTCTTCGAAGTCAATTATATAGTCACCTAACTACATTACATTACCAATTGGATATTGCAGTTCCTCCATTAACTGTTTTAATTGCTATTCTCACAAAACCTTGAATCAGAATTGTTGACAAATTTTGACCAAAATTCAATTCGCCTTATCGATTTTTCGCCTATTGCGCTACGCCACTGCCAAATATTTTCATTACGGGAGGAAGGTAGTTTGATCTAAATTTCTTAACTGTCACGGTTTTTCACAAATGTTGATACCTTCAGCTAACTTTTTAAAACGTAAGTTTTTATTGCAATGACATACTTGCGCACAAGTGGGAGCTTTTCTTCGTTTTTCAAGAAAAATTTCCATCGATAGGAATCTCACCAATCAGATACCCAAATTCATTTCAATCCAAAGCCTACTTTAATCAGTAAAAAAAAGTTACGAATTTTGAAAATAATTACATTATAAGCTGCTATTTGTTAGCGAAATGGTATTAAACGAGCAATCAAACATCAGTGATTTCATTTGAAACTGTCAGTAAATTTTTTAAGGCTCTGTACAAACAATTCAGTCGGCCTTAAACTCTTTTCCAATATAGCCAACGTCTTCTTCTTACTATATTAAAAACGTCATTATAAAGCATCCTAATCTATATGGTTTTTAACACAAATTTTGAAAATATTCTGACACACTTTTAAAGTAAATGTAACAGATTTCAGATTGATCGGGACATAACTCTGCACTAAAAGAGATATGCGTTTTTATCAGATTTGTTCAACTAAAACTACAATTGAAAATGTGAAAACCGTCAGTCGGTTTAATTGCAGTCGGTTTAAAATAATTTTTTTCATGAAAACTAGATCAGTAGGAACTATTCATGCTGTTTCAGCCAATTACATGTTGATGATGCTTTCAATTGATCGAGTTATTGCAGTCTGGTTCCCGATATTCTACTATCAGAACTCTAAGCCCAGTTACGCTCTCATGACCTCAGTGGTCATCGTTTTCATCTCATCCGTTGTTACTCTGCCTTCAGCGAACCTCTACGGCATACAAAACGGTGTTTGCAGTATCGTCAATTTTGATTGGTTGACCCCAGAGCAAGCTGATCTATTTCTATTGGTTGCTGGATTTGGACTGCTACTGTTTATTCCACTTATGGGAATTTTTGTGGCCAACATACTTATTATTTGGAAGTTGAGAGGGCGGGCGTCGAGAAATTTTCCAGCGTCAAATGTAGTTCCGAGTCAAAACTTAATTCTCTATAAGGAATTGGTTTTTTAACTAATGTTTTTTGTAACTATTAAGCGTTGAAAAGAAAAGCAGGGGTACTATATAAGGTGAAGCCAATTCATGTCGCAAAAAAAACGGCAACTTACTGCTAACATTCGTGCTGAAAACAGCAGAATAATTTTTTCCAGATATTACTTCAAAATCAACTGGCACTATATAGTACTCAAAAGTCCCCAACAATTGTCTTTAAGTGAAAATGAGTTAACAAAACGCATGTGAACTTACCATTTTTCAATCTTTCACATCAATTATACACCCCCGGTCACACCCCAAAATATTTGTCAAAAAATACGCGAAATTTAGATATGGGGAGAAAGAATATTAAAAAAAACCTTTGCCTAATGATAAAAAGTATTACAGATATGGGGCTAAGAAAAAAATGAGAAAAACTTTTTATAATTGTTGGTAGGATCTAAATTGAGTTTATTAAACTGCTCACATGTGGATTGAAACTGGCTGTATTTGCGCAAGGTACTCGGACATGAGTCTCAGAGCATCAGTGATGAACTAGCCTATATCAATCGTAAAACTAACATTCAGTTCTGAATAATTGCTTATTAAGTTTAATTTGAATTTTTTTCGAATGAAATCTTAGCAGAAAAAAGTCCTGCCTTTGTAGCCTAAATCTGATAATTACAATAATGGTATTCACGCTCTTCATGGTTAAAGTAGTTGATTGGCAAATACCACAAAGCGCACTTGAGACTTCTGTTTACAACTTGCTACGCAAATTAAAAGTTACAGGTACGATGGTGGATTTTCGAATCGCAGATAAACCATTCCTTTATATGAGGGACTTAAGCTGAAAAAAAATGTTTTTCAGGCAGTAAATTTTCTTGATTGTTAAGACTAGTCGGTTTAAATAGGGACATGATGAGAATAATTGACATCCACATGAAGCAGAGTGTCTTCAAACTAATTCAGCACTGATTGGCTCTGTCATCAACCTCAGTGTGCTACCATGAATAGACAGTTATATAGAGATTTGAGTATTTAACAAAGCCAAGTTGATTTTGAAGCACCGCAATAAGCGTTTTTGTTGTTATTCGCCCAATGTACAGACAATGTGAGTTATAAATTTCTGCCTAATGCCTAAAAATAAATGCATTTGCCTAATCGATCTTCCGCCCAAAGAGAATTCCACAAATTTTCATCGTGAAAATACGCAAATCTTGTAAAGAATCACATCTAATTTCACCGTTACGTTCAGAGGGCTAAATTTTTTAAAGTTTCTAGAACCTTCTGAAAACCTCCCTACTACGTTAATGTTATTCTGACCACTGGTGTTCTGTTTCTACTCAGATTTTGACTCAAATCTCCCGGACTTAAGATTCATTATCGAATGAAAAAATTTTTGTTCTAAAACGTTAATCTGATATTTTATTTCTATAACGTCGCAACTTTGATCTTCTACCAGATTTACTACTATACACTAGTCTCATCAAAGAACTAATCTAATGTATGCCGAATGCAACCCCGACTTCAAGATTTCACGTTTTGCTCTGTTGGCTCTGAACTGTAGGTTTGAGAAAATTTTTTTTGGACTTCAGTTCCCCGTGCAACGATTTCCGATAAATCTCGGAAAACCGGGGAAGTCGCCATTCCAGGTAATTCCCGGGAAAATTGCCAATCGCCCTTATCCTGTCGGAAAACTAGGGAAACTTGATGGGATACTTACAGGGAATTTTAAATTTCTACCAGGAGCCAAAAGACTGGTTTATAGCTGATTAAAACCTGGAACTAAAATACTTTTTGAAGCGAAACAACGTGGACTCAAAGGATATGGAAATCACGATCTCGTTGCTTTTATGTTCTCTGGTGTTTCTGTTGAGTTGTGGTTTCATGGCAGTGTTGATCTCTCTTTGGTCAGGATCCAACGCAGACGAACATTCTGCCCCCTTGATTGACGCAATATCCGTAGGCAAAACATGTCACTACGTTTGACAGTTTTATTTTCAATTATATTTATTTTTAATAGCCGTTGTCAGCCTCTCAAAGGCTATTATTTAGGCTTGTTCCTTTTTAAAACTCAAACAATGGTTCTGGTGGTCCATTTTCATGACTCGAAGAAAAAATATGGCGATCTCATAAGAGGTATAAAGGGTAGAAAGGTCAATAGCCGTGCGTGTTTAGGGTAATAAATGGAACATAAGTCGAATTTAGAGAAAAAGAGTGGCTTTGGTTCATACCCGGGTTGCTCATAATACAAAATATCTAGTTATTATACTAGGTTATATATGATTCTTAGTAACCATACTAGGTCATTTTTGATTAGAAAGAACTCTTGTTAGTCGTACAGATATCATGTATGACGCAAGGACAATACAAGAAAATTTGCCTAAAAACTGTTTGATTTTTATTTCCTATCGAAATTGAAAAATTTCTAAGAAATAACACAAGATCATGTATGACACAAAAAACATTGACGGGTGACAAAAAATCTCGTAGAATGTAATCGGAGGACCTATTAAATTTTTGTGTCGCATTTGCAATCCACATTTGACTCTTTGTGAGCGCTAAAACAATTACTTTACAATTGAACATATCCACAAAACGAATTTTACAAGTACATATATTACAAGTACATATATTACAAGTACATATCTAAAGCTCATATTAGACATTAAGGTGCTATTTTGAACTGTTTTTGGCGTTTTGCCATGTTGACTGTTGAACGCTTTTTATTGCTTTTTGAATTCTTTGGCTTTGTAAAACAATAATAGGCAATTTTTCATCTGAATCAACTTACTCTTTATTTTAGAGATCTTCTGAGTCCATTAAATTTGCTTTTTTTGCCCAAATTTCCAATTTTGTACTTTGTGCTTTTTACAATAAAGTTTCCTGTTAATTCTGGAAATTCGATTGATTTCACTGCTGGAGTTGACTGATGACACTTGGAGGGTAGAATGAACAATTTTTATTAGAAATTTTGGCTGGAAAGACGAAATTTTCTCTAGTTTGTTGTTTTTTTGGCATTTTTTTGTATTTGTTCACAGTGTTGTAAGTTTTCCAGGAAACTCTCTGACAAAAACTGTTGTATTATTTTGAAGAACTTTGAAGTGAATCTTGTGAAACAGAATGATTTTTTCCCTCCTTTAATGCCTTTACTCGATTTCCTTCTTGGGTACCATTTTTAATATTTTCTTTTTTTTTGGTAGTCAATTAGTAAACGAAATTCCTTTACTTTGCGAATATTTTGTCAGCAATAATTTTGTAGTAGTAACTTGTAAACAAAAAACGTTTTCATGAGTTTTGTTATGAAATCTGCTTTTGTCACATTGATTCTCCATCTTTCACTACAGACTAGTAGTTTCCTTAATTGTGAAATTCATGTTTATTTGCAGGGGACTGAAGGATAATTTTCTTCTTGATTTTGTTTCGAAGTCTTCCAACTAGGTTTTTGTTAATTAGTCGAGTTGTTCCATGAGAGGACGGAAAAACCAAATTCTGCACGTGAAAATAATTGATTTAGTCGATTTGCTAAGCAAAAGACAGAGAAGAGAGAAAATGAGCGTGGTCTTTTTCAGCAAGAAAAATAGATGTAAGCAATTTGCTCAAAGCAGGCAAAGTTTGTTGATCACGAGCCGCTTCATCAAATTAGTTTAATTACTTAAAACCTAACCCAAAAATTGTTTTTCACCCAAAAAATGTTTTTTCCGACTATAATAAATAATTTTACTCTTGGAAAATATTTCGAGCATAGCAAGCAAATAGTAGATATTATTTGGTAATTCAAAGCTATTTTTATTCATTTTGTCCCTTTAGACGGTTTTATCTTTACAAGACCGATTTACGGTTATTTTGCAGATCTTTTCTCTTTTCTTTTGGGTGCTATTAATTTTGAGCAATTTATGGTAACGAAAATTGCTAACTCTTGGAAAAATTTTGGCGCGTGCAGATTTGCAGCTATTTTTTTTTTGTTTTCGCTCTTATGAAATAATTTTTTTATTTGAGTTATTTATCTTCTGTTCACCTTTGACTTGTATCTGACAACTGTTGATACAGGGTACATTATAGATGATAATTGGCCAGTTTTTTTCTGAGTTAATTGAAGTACTTTTGCTTTTGCAATTTTTTGGTCTTATTATATAGCATAATTGGTTCTTCAGTTGGCTAAAACAAATAGTTTAAAAAGACAGCGTTTTTTAGTTTTCACTGAATCGACGCCGAGGTATTCTGGTTTTTTTTATATTCGTTTGACCTCGTTTTTTGTGTGGTCAACGGCGGCTGTTTCACACTTATATTTATACTTAAATTAATGTTTGACACTTGGATTTTCACACTGTTTTGTTTCCCTTTTCAAGAACTCAGCATTGAATTTGCAATGACAAATTACAATTGGGATGAATGCGGTAAAATAAAGGTTTCACAAAAATTGACGTTGTTCACCTATTTCACTGCTATCACTTTCTTATGTTTGGTCATAAGTTGCTGCAATTGTTACATCTTTTTCCAGTGATTTTTTGACCCGGGCTTCTAAGATTTATAATTTTTTAGGCTTTCCTTCTGGCTTTGAACAACTCCATCAACTTCGGTCTCTATCTGATAGCGAGCCAAGCATTTCGAAAAGAGCTCAAATCTCTCCTTTGCACTTCATCGTCACCTCAAAATTATGATGCCAGAAGCAAATCTGAAAACGCTGTCAACGATATTGGATGAGAGCCGGGAGGCTGGGTCCAAAAACTACTCGTGGGATATGAAAAAGAAGGAATCACAGAGTACAACCCAGGTTGACGTGCCATCCGGAAGTGACCTCTGATCAGACCATCACAGACCAAAGTATCCTCTGATTAGATTAAGTGAGCTCCAAACACCGTGTGCGCTCTAAGTGCGCTCAAAACTGTCTCTTATCAGACCTTTCCAGACGGATAGGACCTCTGATCAGACCAAAATCAGGCTTGTCCAGTCGATTGTGCGACCATGGCCCAGACCAAACCCAGATCATCGTCCAGACATTTTTGCGCTCAAAATCACTTCTGATCAGAGTATTGTGGGCTCAAAATCACCTCTGATCAGACTTAATTGCGTTCAAAATAGTCTGATCAGTGAATGGTTTTCACTATGAACGGATTTTGTTTTAATATATTCTTTTCATAAAAATTAATTTTTGCATTATTAAATTCATCTAAAGAAAACACCATTCTAAATATTTATTGCTGAAGAAAAGAAAATCTAACTGCTGAGAAAAAATTATTTAGCACGCCATACGTGCATCTCAATGGATGAATTTAGACAGCTGTCCATATAAAACGTCGTGTTCTATATGCAATCCCAATTTCCTCTTATGGGGACTGGAATTTTCTAACAGCTGGATCCCTTTGGTTCTTATCAAAGCCATCAGACTCTAGATGTGTCTGTGATCAGAATGCTGCTTTTTGTTGCCTCCTGGCAGAGCCAACATCTCTCGGTACAAAAAAAAAACAGAAAATCAAGCGAAAAAACTTCCGCTCGAAACGGTCTCTGATCAGACTAATGTACGAGTGAATCCGCCTCTCATCAGACAATTCCCAACCTGAATTGACCTCTGATCATACCATTCTCAGACCAAAATTACCTCTGATCGTACCATCCCCAGACTGAAGTGACCTCTGACCATACCATCCCCAGACCGAAGTGACCTCTGATCATACTATCCCCAGACCGAAGTGACCTCTGGTCATACTATTGTGCGCTCGAACCTAATCCAAGACCCTGTAACTTTGGTCTGGGAACACACCGTCTGTGTTGGACTTGGTCTGATCAGAGCTCACTTTCGAATGGCAGCTCAACCTGGGAATTAGAAATCATTTAGCGAATTTTTGAATCAGTTAAACAGAGGAACCGAAAACCGACCGATTTATATCGTATTTGTTATTCCCAGAACTCAGCACCCGTTTAAAGTCATAAATATCTGCCCAACCAGACATACATTCAAGCACACGCATATTTATGTTAGGATATCACAGTGAACTATTTAAAAAGTTTACTTATCAGCTGTTTGATATTGAGATAACTTCACAAGTGTAGCTCTAGTTTTGACAACTTAATCTGCCGCTTATTCAATGCCTAGCTCAATTCGCATGGCGATTGAAACGGAGCCTTACACAGACTCTTATCTGAATACTGTTACCAGATTTATTGGAAGAATTTAACATTCAATATTGTTAATGAGAAATTTTGAGAAAAATTTGTAGAGACTAACCCAGATTAAAAAGAATAATCCAGTGTTGGAAAAGAGACAATGCCGACCACTTGAATCAAAGTTCTGATTTAAGTGTTCAGTATTGTCTCTCTTCCAACTCTGGATTATTCTTTGTAATCTGGGTTAGTCTCCACAAACTTTTCTCAATTTTGCTCATGAACAATATTGAATATCAAACCCGTTCAATAAATCTGCTGACGGTATTCAGGCAACAGTCTGTTTGAGGCTGCATTTCAACACTGATGCGGACTCAGCGAGGCATTGATTAGGCAATTCTAACTGTTATCTATTCTGTGTTCAATTTTGATCATAAAAAGTCCATGTGTTTGAAGATAATTATTTGAGTAACGTTGTTTAAGAAGTCCAAGGGTGAGATCGGACTTCATTGGTTGCACATCTTTAAATAATTCCATTTATTCAGAACATGTAACGGAAGAAATTTTTTGTGGGTTGTTCGTGTACATTCATTAGCTAAAATAGGCAAGCTAATCGAAATTCTGTTCTAATTTTTTATGCAGATTAATGGGGAAATTTTCGCCTGAAAACTGTTGGAGGAACTTTGAATGAAAGACCATGAATCAAAGATAATTCTTTTTTGTATAACGACTTTTTTAAACAAGAAATGAGAAATTTCCAGAATTTGATTTCTTTTTTTAAAGTTCTTCAGCTAGTCGTTAACACCATGTCAAGTGTCACTTGATTGTTTGGTAATTTAGCTTGTTATTTGTTAGCGGTAGTCGAAGTTTGCCGCGGCAAGCATGTCGTCAGAAGAGATAAGGTAAAGTTATAGAAAAAAAAACATTAAAAGTGTACTTTTAATGTTTTTCCATAATTTTTATCTCACTTCCTCTAACGACATTTTCGCCGCGTCCAACTTCAATTACCACAACCATCTAACAAACTAAATTAGCTAAAAAAAAAGTTGGTGACACTCGACATGACGTTAACCACTAGCTGAAGAACTTTGAAAAATAAATTAACAAGCACATTCTGGGGATTTTTCTTTTCATGTTTAAAAAAATCATTCTACAAAAAAAAATAATCAAAATTCAAGATCTTGCATTCTATAAAAAAGAATCATCAAAATTCAAGATCAGTCAAAATTTAAGATCCTGCAACTGTTTTCAGGAGAAAATTTTTCCATGAAACTGCATTGCATAAAAATCAGAGAACAGAATTTCGATTAGCTTGCCTATTTTAGCTAATGAGTGTTCAAGAACAATCCACAAGAATTTTCTGCTACCGTTACGTGTTCTGAGTAAATGGAAATGTATCATGCAGTAAATGTGAAGATTTTATATCTAAAATTATCTCCATTGAAGCTTTAATTCCGGGAAAAACTCCAATTTTTTCAACAAGCGCAGCACTTCATTAATTTTTTTTCTTGTTCTCCGTATTGTGAAAACAAAAAAAGCTAGAGATGTGAGCTGTTGTTAACTTTGCGAATCTGCTACTTCTTAAATAATGTCCGAGTTTTTGACAATTTTACCGGACAAAAATCAAAATTTCTGACGCTGCTAAGATCAACTTCTCGACACTGAGTTCACAATTTTAACAAATACGTCTGTTGAGTTTCACATGATAACAAAAGTGTTTAAGTGAAAATAGCATAATTATTTATGAAATTGTTTTACGTATGGCAAAATGTTAATAAATAGTTTTCAGCAGATTGAAAAACTAATTTATGTTCAATTTTGCACCATCCTTAATCTTTCACTCTATCCTTGATTTAGTTTTAGCAGCAGCATTGTTTTGACGCTAACGGCACAACTTTTTTCATGATAATAGAAATTATTACGATCTTACCAATTTTTACATTTATTGTTTTAGTCATGTCTGTATAAGTAAGATTGATAAACAATCTATCATTTGTTTCTGTATTTGGGTTTTGGAGTTTAGGGACAAATGCTACTTGTTCAGAACCTCAGTTATCAATCCACATTTGAATTTTGACCTTTTCAAATCTAAATGCACGTATTAGCGGCAGATGACCTTTAATTCTGCAATTTTGGAGAAAATAGAAAAGCAATTACTAATACATGGGTTTTCTGTTGTTGGTTGTTTCAAGGCATTCATATTCCAACACAAAATTTCAAAAGAAAACTAGACTTTAAATCAATGGAAAAATTCATTCGCCCTCCAGACCCATTAGAGGTTTTATAAACCAAACACTTGTTTCTTAACAGAAAAGCAGAGAACAAAAACTCTGCTATTTTCTGGAAAATATATTGATGTGAATCTACAGGAAAAAAATCTATTAGCCAGATGATGTAGGTAGCAAACTTTCTAGCTATGGTAAACTTTTTGATCCTTAAAAATTCAAGAAAAAAAAGACACAGATTGCATAAAACGAGGGAAAACTATTTAGTTCATTAAAATTAGAATGTAATTTAACACCATTTATACATATTCGAGCCGCGAAAAACTCCAAAAATGATACCGTTTAATTGAACCAAAAATTATCAATCTCTTTGCAGCTAATAAACCATTATATCAATTTGAAAAACTTGCGTTTTGGTGGTGCTCTTTCAATTTTTCTATAAAAAATGTTCTCGTATCTTTCGTTCCGTTTTGTTTACGCTGAAAATTCAAAACGGGATAAACAGGTAATGGCCCGTGGTTATTAGGTTGCACGGGAGATTCTAAATTTTTCTGGTTTATCTCCCAAACTTTTCCTGTGATGATAATGATGGAAGCTCCTATAATCAATTTGATATGGCTTCTTTTTGAATTCTTGAAACCAAATTTTACAGTTTTGAATGTTTGCTGCCTTTTTTGAGGTTTTTGTCAAATGTGTCTAATATTAAATTTTGTCGAAACTCATGGGGTTGTGAATCCCAGGAAAACTAATTCAAAGACTTGAACGCGTGCAAAATTTGGTTCTAAGGGCAAGAGTTTAACGAAATTCTTAAAGCTTATAGTACTCTTGTCAAAATTGTTTTATATTACTACTTATAATTTTCCCTCCTTTTCCCTCTATTATGCCAAACCAGTTGTTTGCTACCTTTTAATACAGTTGCTGTAAATTTTTGCTAGAGATAACTATGTCGAGGTCCAGTAAAAGACAGCTTTCAAAATAGATAGATTTAAAAAAAATTTAATTTGTCTATTTTTGAAGTCAAGTGGTATAATAACCCAAATCTGAGCGGGGAACTTGATTTATGAATAGTTTTCGAATGTTTATTAATTGTAGAGATTGTAATGTTTCTGTAGAATTTTGTATTTTTGTCGTTAGAAGGCTTCTAGCTGGGGACTGGCTAGCGCCCAAAACTCTATCAAAATTCCGAAAGATTTGTTTGGTAGTTCCTCTTGTTGTAAGGAGTGTACTGTGTTGTCCCCAAAAATTGTTGCTCTTTCGGCTGCTTGAAAACTTCCCTCTAGATAATTGAATTAATAATCAAAAAATGTAATACCAGCAACAAGTAATGTTATAGCCAGAGACAGTTAATTGAGTAAGTTCAACAATCAAAAGGATTTTTTCTATCAAAACTAATTAATGATCCACACTAAATCAAACCAATTCAATCAATCTCTCCGCAAGTATCCACAAATCCGTCACTCTACTTCTTTTCACCGATAACTGAAATAAGTTCTGCCTCCCAGTAGCTATGTTACTGGCCAGAAACTTATAATCTTCGCAATCAACAATTTTGAAAAACGTTGCAGTTTCACTCACTGCAACTGCCAAACTATGTTCTTTCGCAAATAACTCACTAAACAGCTACAATTTTCTCACTCTGAGAATCAACTGCTCCACTTGAGCTTTCTCTCTCACGCTTTTACTGACAAACTGCTGTTTTTCAGCCTCGTCAGTCTTTCTCTCAGGCTCGCTCTCTCGCGTCTGATGGTTTTTCTTGTTCTTAAGGGTACTCAACCTTATCAGTTTTTTATCAGCAAAACGTAACGTGTCGTTTCTTTTCGAACATTTTGACCTAACGTATCAGCGTGTTAGTGGGCGTAGAATTTTGTCTTTGCGCTGTAGTTTATCTAAAGTAAATGTTTGCTTAAGATGACCGGAATTCCATGGTTTACTTGGTTTACTAATTTCAGGATTCACAAGAAATCATGTGCTATGTCACTTAGTATTTATAAATGCAAGCTAGTTTTTATGTTTTCACAGCTATGGATATGTTTGATTGATCCTAAGGATGCTTTGCTTCCCTTTGTGATGTTACAATGTCTGTTTTCAACCGTTTTTGAACAATTCTCCTTATGATCACAATAGTGGAAAAATCAGGGAAACTTTAGATCTTTTTGCATTTTTCTTTGTAGAATAGTCGTCAGCGTTAATACCTTTGAACTGAGCAATAACTGAGTTGCTTTCTGAACTTTTAAATGTGGTTTTGGATAGAAGTTTTGACTCTGGTAAAAGCATTCATTTTTTCGCGAGAGTTCATAAAACAATTCAGTTATCGCCTCTTTTTTTTGTTTTAAAAGCGAATTGAAACAGCTTTGGATTGGCGGAAAAAGCTCGCTCTTTTTCGCAATGCATATGCAACTGTCTAAAGTGTCACCAGTTAGAATTTGTGGTCAATCGGGCTTGAGGAAATAGGGTTTTCAGGACTTGCGGGGGGGGTCGGAAAAATATGGACGCTTGGTTTTGCAAATTTTGAGTTTCTCTCTATCAGAAATTCCTTCAAACAGCCATTGTGCTCTTTTTGGACTTATCAATCTATTCTCTAGAACACTTCAGGGCAATAATTAGTCCCATCTCATACATTGAACTCACTCGTTTTTTCCACCAAAAATTCTCTTTTGCAAATGTTTAGACCTTTTCAACCTCTAATACTTTAGTTACCGCTTTTTCTTGACAACAATGATTTCCTACAATGTGTATTTACCAAACCGATAGTAGTGTTACTTTTTCCGAGCTCTGATTTTAACTAGACACTTTGATTTAACCGTAAATCCCCTGATGAATTCAAACTGACTGACAAAATTTGAATATAAGAACTCAAACCAATAAATGCGTTAGTTCCCAAGATCTCTTCCAATTTTCTCCTACAAATACAAAACTCTGTTGAAATGATACTCTCACTAATTCTTCTAAAATGGGGTTACCGGCCTTGGATTCAAAACAGTATTGCAATAAAAAGCTAACACTTTTTCAAACCGTTTTATTTTCCTTTTCATTTCTTCATGCGTATCCCTTCAACCATCTTTTTATTTTACTTAATTTTAATATGGATTCAAGCCTATTTGATTTTTGTGCACAAAAGCCGAACAATTGCTGAATTACACCATAAAAGTATCAGTTTTTAACGATTAAAAGTCTCTTTTCTACAATTCGAAAAACAAAATATTGGTAAGTGCTTTTTCTTTCACATATAATTTGCTTTGTTTTTTCACAGAGTATAGTTTGTGACAACAAATTTACCTCCCTGTCTTTAATTGGTCTTCCCCATGCTGTGGGTAACTGTCATAGGCTAATAAACGTGTTCTTCGTTGGAAAAATACAATAAATTTGGTCGACAAATTCTTCAAAGCATTACTTTTGTTTGTTTCCCTTTTTAAGCACTAATTTTTCCTTGTTAAGATAACCTTTATATCTTTCCTGAAAACAACAAGCAGTAACCCCAAACTTGTAGTTACTTATAGGGAATAAATACTCGCGTTTATCATACCAAAATGGCTATTAGAGGATGCATTGTTGGGATTTCGGGGAATTTATTTATTAAATTATCATTGCTTTTGCCAAGCCGTTCCATTTTTTTCCTGGTGTTTCCATACTTAGTTTCTTCCGTTTAATGACCTCTGAGATTGATTCCGACTATTTCTGACAACTTGATCACTTTGCAAACTTAATTGTGTTTTGTTTACATAAGATTTCACACCGACTTCATGTGTGCTTCTTTTGTTTACTTATCAAATACGCTCAACATAAACTTCGAAACTTTGCAAATTAATTACTATTTCAAACGCCAAGTTTCTCTCTTAACTAGGGTTTAAGGACCCATGATTTATCAATTCCACACTCCTCCCTTCTAGACTATTATTCTCCCGAATAATAAAAAATCCGATGTTCACTGAGGACTAGCACACCCTCTCCATTGCACAGAGCGTTTTTTATTTAGAAACTTAGTGAACATCTGTTAGTGTGAACCAATTAAATAGAGTTCCAAGTAAATGAAAATTAGGAAATGCCCAGAGCACCGATTAGTGGTTAGATAATAACTAGAAGATATAAGCATGATCATATATATGAGTCCCTCAGTCAACCAATCGTTTTGAACACAAAAACTGGCCAAAAAGAAGCTCACCATCAAAATAATCCTGTACAAAAAACCCAACTCTGTCTAGTTTTAACCCAATTCCGAACATTGCAATCAAACAGGCCATATTTTTCCAATAATTTTTTTTCTTTAGAGCATATGCACTTGAGTATTAACAGCAGACTTATTGATTCCATTATGAGCTTCTAATTTAATGTACGGCATAATAATGTACGGCATTTGTAAGAGCAGCATCGTCAGATCACAATTACTTGCTCTCACATCAGAAAGTTCAACTTTACCAACTTTGTCAACGCTGCTTTCTTCCTCCGATGCTTGAATGGATGACCGCCAAGGCATGGATGTCCAATCTCATTCTTTGACTTTTTCTTTCGCTTGCGCCAGACTCCTCTGGACGACTGATACTTCAATTTCATTTTGTTCCACTTCTCTTTCCTACCGATTATTTATTTTCCAAACAACAGGATGCACAACTCAGGGTACTCCAATTCCAGACTTTCGTGATCGTCACTCCCCCTCAACAAGCTCGGAGAAGAACTACACGACACCTCCCTCCTATATTTTATTGTCTCTTCTTGGCCGGATAAGCCTATCGAAAACTGATTCCAATCAGTTTCAATTGCTTTCTTGACTTCGAAATCCGAGGACTGCTCCCGTTTATTATCTTGCTTCGAATAAGAAATCTCGAATTGTACTGGCACTACATTCTCTCCAGAATCGAATGCACAATCCTTTTTTCCATCTTTCTGAATTTTCAGCCCCAGATCATTTTCCTTTGAAAGCGACACTGACTTATCGTCACCAAACTCTCCCTTCTGGATGTGCAACACTTCACAATCTGATTCGCTTGTTGAATATTTTCGGAATAAGATTTCTTCTGGAGTAAAAACACTGCCTTGCCCCAACATCAGTGACTGCTCAACTGCGCTTCTTTCAAAGTGATTGCTCTGAGGAGTCCCATCATTGGCAGCATAGGAGAAACTCAGTTCCAACTTTTTCTCATCCGAGTGGAGTAATTGAGCCTCCGAGTTTAACGAACATTTTTTCTTGCGATCTGGCTCTTCCAAATTCATCTGAACTAAACCACAAACCACATCACCCGAGCCATCACCACTTCCATCTTGCCCATTAATGAAGGCTTCAGACTTTACTAAATCTTCAGCAGTTGAATGGTCACAAACATCACAAATAACTGTTTCCCCAGCCGCCGCTATTTCTGCATCGAAGCTCTCATCATCCAGCTTTCTCAAAATAGCAGGCACTAGCTGAAGCGAAGTTCCAAAACTAGTTATTTCTTCTTCTATAGTATTCCCGCAGCCTACGGCAGTCACGGAACTTTTTGAGTCCTCTTTTTCATTTTCATCTGTTTCATCAACTGCGTTTACTTTCCAATTCTCGGTGAAAAAATTTCCGCCTGATTTCGCTGGTGCAGTCGATTTTTTTTTCTTTGCTTTCTTCTAGAAATCCATCCGTGTTTGCTTTTGCAGCCTTGCTACCACAACTTTTAGTCGCTTCGGAATCGGCAACGTCTGTTGGGAAAGATACAAAACTCCCTTGTAATTTCTCACAGTTATCCTCAGACGTTCGGGTCAAACTAAGTTGATCAGTGTGTTGGGACCCAGTACTGACTATACCCTGGCGCAAATTATTAGCAATCAAAATTCCACTAACAATGTTTTCTGCTGCTGTGGCCAATTCACCTTTTTGAGCAACACTAAAATGCGGCATAGCTGTTTCTCCAACATCTATCCATTTGCCAAAGTGCCACGGCACGCCAGGACCGGACGTGATTTCTTCAAGAGTTATCAAACTACTGGAGCACCTCTTCCCAACTGTCAATTCGTTTCCTGGTGTCGACACAAAAGAATCAGAACTACTGTGCCGCCCACGAATGTTTGGTAGGAACACATCGTTGTCCATGCAATAAAACTTGTCTTCATCGTCGCTTTCAAAGAAGCTGTCCTCATCACTAAAATCGTCGTGAATAAAAGTTGCATCATCCTCCAACTCACTGAACTCAATTTCCTCGAGTGCTTCGTTCCTCTGCTCTGCAATTTTCGTCTTCTTACTATTGTCCCACCGTGCAATGCATAGATCCATCATTTTCTTGAACTGTTCATTTTCGGACTTGGGCTTTGTCGTAATCTGCTTTTCCGTTTCTCCGTCATAAACGAAGTTTTGACTGCTATCATTGACCTCAACAGTCTCCGCACCGGACAGACTGTCATTCAACTTGGAAATGCTTCTTTGCCTCCCGTCTCTGACATCAGGCTTCTCTTCGAGCACTGCTTTTACCCCAAAACCAACAGCCTTTATGGCAGACCAACCTTTAGTCGAAGAAATCTTTGCTGGCTTTTTAGTCATCACTGATTTGACAATAATATCGGTTTTCACTTGAACGTCTTTTTTTCTGTCTGATGTTGGAGTCCGCTCTTGGCGCTGTAACTCCTCTCCGTCAACAACGTCACTTTGAAAAACTGGTCTGTCAATTTCACACTGTAAGACCGCTTCCTCATATTCCTCTTTCTCTATCAAGTATCTCTCAAACGCATCCTCATAAAACTGTGGGTTATTGGACAGTCTCAGATCAAAGAAATACAAAGTTCCTTGAAGAGTCCAAGCACGATTTCTTTGATCGGTTTTCCAAAATTTGTGTGGCAAATAATTCAAGGAGTCAAGTGCCCAATCACACAACTTCTCTGGCAAGTATCTCTTCACCTCTTCTTCTGACCACATGAAAACTTCACAAGTATCTAAATAATACTCACGCCAGTCCTCCCAAACTTCATATCCAGGCGAAGGAAACTGTTTTATTAATCCGAAACCTGACATTGTTATCCGAAATGCTTCACTCTGAATGCTCCTCTGAGGCTTCAATTTCTGCTGCTATTCTATTCGGCTCTTCTTCTCGTCTCTGTCTGAGTAAGCTCCTCAATCTATCTGCTCGGGTGCTTCCACCACTACGCTGAGTTAGGATCCTCGTCCCGAGAAAAATCAATGACTGTCTTCCAAAATTACCCTCTCCTGGAAATATCTGTCTCTGTTGCTCAAATTCTATCGATCTCCTCCGTTCCACAAAACTTGTAATCTCGTTCTGACTATCGTCAACGTGTTCCTCGACTTGCTCTGCGTCGGAAGACGCCAGCTTTGAGCACTTGTTGCAAGTCTATCAGAACTCTCTCTTCACACTCGTATTCAAATCTTCTGAATAACTGAATTTTTAACAAGAGAGCCCACCCAGGAGCGCCACTGTAGAATTTTGTATTTTTGTCGTTAGAAGGCTTCTAGCTGGGGACTGGCTAGCGCCCAAAACTCTATCAAAATTCCGAAAGATTTGTTTGGTTGTTCCTCTTGTTGTAAGGAGTGTACTGTGTTGTCCCCAAAAATTGTTGCTCTTTCGGCTGCTTGAAAACTTCCCTCTAGATAATTGAATTAATAATCAAAATATGTAATACCAGCAACAAGTAATGTTATAGCCAGAGACAGTTAATTGAGTAAGTTCAACAATCAAAAGGATTTTTTCTATCAAAACTAATTAATGATCCACACTAAATCAAACCAATTCAATCAATCTCTCCGCAAGTATCCACAAATCCGTCACTCTACTTCTTTTCACCGATAAATGAAATAAGTTCTGCCTCCCAGTAGCTATTTTACTGGCCAGAAACTTATAATCTTCGCAATCAACAATTTTGAAAAACGTTGCAGTTTCACTCACTGCAACTGCCAAACTATGTTCTTTCGCAAATAACTCACTAAACAACTACAATTTTCTCACTCTGAGAATCAACTGCTCCACTTGAGCTTTCTCTCTCACGCTTTTACTGACGAACTGCTGTTTCTCAGCCTCGTCAGTCTTTCTCTCAGGCTCGCTCTCTCGCGTCTGATGGTTTTTCTTGTTCTTAAGGGTACTCAACCTTATCAGTTTTTTATCAGCAAAACGTAACGTGTCGTTTCTTTTCGAACATTTTGACCTAACGTCTCAGCGTATTATTGGGCGTAGAATTTTGTCTATGCGCTGTAGTTTATCTAAAGTAAATGTTTGCTTAAGATGACCGGAATTCCATGGTTTACTTGGTTTACTAATTTCAGGATTCACAAGAAATCATGTGCTATGTCACTTAGTATTTATAAATGCAAGCTAGTTTTTATGTTTTCACAGCTATGGATATGTTTGATTGATCCTAAGGATGCTTTGCTTCCCTTTGTGATGTTACAATGTCTGTTTTCAACCGTTTTTGAACAATTCTCCTTATGATCACAATAGTGGAAAAATCAGGGAAACTTTAGATCTTTTTGCATTTTTCTTTGTAGAATAGTCGTCAGCGTTAATACCTTTGAACTGAGCAATAACTGAGTTGCTTTCTGAACTTTTAAATGTGGTTTTGGATAGAAGTTTTGACTCTGGTAAAAGCATTCATTTTTTCGCGAGAGTTTATAAAACAATTCAGTTATCGCCTCTTTTTTTTGTTTTAAAAGCGAATTGAAACAGCTTTGGATTGGCGGAAAAAGCTCGCTCTTTTTCGCAATGCATATGCAACTGTCTAAAGTGTCACCAGTTAGAATTTGTGGTCAATCGGGCTTGAGGAAATAGGGTTTTCAGGACTTGCGGGGGGGGGTCGGAAAAATATGGACGCTTGGTTTTGCAAATTTTGAGTTTCTCTCTATCAGAAATTCCTTCAAACAGCCATTGTGCTCTTTTTGGACTTATCAATCTATTCTCTAGAACACTTCAGGGCAATAATTAGTCCCATCTCATACATTGAACTCACTTCATAACTCGTTTTTTCCACCAAAAATTCTCTTTTGCAAATGTTTAGACCTTTTCAACCTCTAATACTTTAGTTACCGCTTTTTCTTGACAACAATGATTTCCTACAATGTGTATTTACCAAACCGATAGTAGTGTTACTTTTTCCGAGCTCTGATTTTAACTAGACACTTTGATTTAACCGTAAATCCCCTGATGAATTCAAACTGACTGACAAAATTTGAATATAAGAACTCAAACCAATAAATGCGTTAGTTCCCAAGATCTCTTCCAATTTTCTCCTACAAAAACAAAACTCTGTTGAAATGATACTCTCACCAATTCTTCTAAAATGGGGTTACCGGCCTTGGATTCAAAACAGTATTGCAATAAAAAGCTAACACTTTTTCAAACCGTTTTATTTTCCTTTTCATTTCTTCATGCGTATCCCTTCAACCATCTTTTTATTTTACTTAATTTTAATATGGATTCAAGCCTATTTGATTTTTGTGCACAAAAGCCGAACACTTGCTGAATTACATCATAAAAGTATCAGTTTTTAACGATTAAAAGTCTCTTTTCTACAATTCGAAAAACAAAATATTGGTAAGTGCTTTTTCTTTCACATATAATTTGCTTTGTTTTTTCACAGAGTATAGTTTGTGACAACAAATTTACCTCCCTGTCTTTAATTGGTCTTCCCCATGCTGTGGGTAACTGTCATAGGCTAATAAACGTGTTCTTCGTTGGGAAAATACAATAAATTTGGTCGACAAATTCTTCAAAGCATTACTTTTGTTTGTTTCCCTTTTAAGCACTAATTTTTCCTTGTTAAGATAACCTTTATATCTTTCCTGAAAACAATAAGCAGTAACCCCAAATTGTAGTTACTTATAGGGAATAAATACTCGCGTTTATCATTCCAAAATGGCTATTAGAGGATGCATTGTTGGGATTTCGGGGAATTTATTTATTAAATTATCATTGCTTTTGCCAAGCCGTTCCATTTTTTTCCTGGTGTTTCCATACTTAGTTTCTTCCGTTTAATGACCTCTGAGATTGATTCCGACTATTTCTGACAACTTGATCACTTTGCAAACTTAATTGTGTTTTGTTTACATAAGATTTCACACCGACTTCATGTGTGCTTCTTTTGTTTACTTATCAAATACGCTCAACATAAACTTCGAAACTTTGCAAATTAATTACTATTTCAAACGCCAAGTTTCTCTCTTAACTAGGGTTTAAGGACCCATGATTTATCAATTCCACAGTTTCATTGAGTTTGCTGGTCATGTCGATTACTTTTTAATTTTTTTTTTAAATTTGGAGTACCGTAATCCAAAAACAAGCTCTGGGGTCTTCCACTATCCTCATTACACCACAGTGAACTTCACTCAGAAACTTGGAAGAGGCCACCCTCATTTTTTAGGATGCGTTAAAAATTTGCAAATTCGGTTGGGTGATTTAGGCAAAAAAGCAACCCTGCATAAACATTCCGTCATTTCATAAAAATGTTGGAAAAGTAAGAAGACATAAAATCTGGCTTCTGTGAGTTAAAAACCAACTAGAGTACACTTTGCAAAATAAGTAATCTCCGTTTTAATTTTAGAAAATAGAAGTTCCTCATCTTTGTGGGAAAACTCTTTTGTCTTATGAAACACCCTGAGTGGACTGGGGATGGCTATCTTGTAAGATCTTGTAAGATTTTGTCAGAATCTTGCAAGAGCATGCATCGTCCTTCAAGACTTCCCGACATAATTTTACAAGATAAGCATTGGTCTTACAAGATGCTTATAAGATATACATTCGTCTTATATAATTCTTACAAGATTAACCTCTGTGTTACAAGTGTTTCGCAACGCATTCATTCATGATTTAGAAATACACTGCACATAAAAAAATTTGTAGATGACGCACATGACAAAAAACAGGTAATTTTTATTTACAATTATAAAATTTTTCAACACTTACAAGATAACCATCGTTGATAATAATTTTGCATTGCAAGATCTTTAAAATTAACCCTCTTCTCTCGCCCAGACACGATACTGAACTTGTACTATCGCACCACGAAGTATTCTAAGATATGAAAATACAATAATGCTCTTTTTTGACGAAAAAACAATACTGGCTCAAAAAAGGCACAATGATATAGCTGATAAAATCACAGGAGATGAAGCTCAGCAGGAAGGGAAATACGTACAACCGCAGGTCAATGAATTATTCATATCATTTCTTCTGATAAAATAGTTCGCAGATTGCGCACACCGCGGAACCACAATTAACGTTCATAGTTACGAAATATGTCTAGCGTGAAATCTAGTTGAAGGAGGGTGCTAAATTGTTTAATCAATATTTTTTTACATGCTGAGAGCTTTCTACTTTATGCTTTCCTAATGCATTTACTATTCTAACGCTGTAACTAATTTCTTATGTTTCTTCGCACTGCTTGTAGTTTTCTCCCTATCTGCTTCTTGTATGACAAACCAGATGTCTGATACGCTCTAGAATAGTTATATAAAAATTACGGCCCGATCAATCGATCATTAAGACTTCACTGACAAAACGCTTATTTTTGTAGTTTTAATTAAAATAACCTACCTTTGAGGTCAAGTGGTAAAATAAACCATTCTTGACTGTAACTTTGACTTATTCATTGGTCACGGTGTTGTGTCTGTACTTAAAGCTATGCCAGTCTAAATTTTTGTTTTGAAGAATTTGCTGCGTAGCTTTACCATGATTCCAAGTTAGATTGCTTCATCCCGGCTTGACCATATAAATCTGAAACAGTTATTTAAAAATGCCTATCGATGTCTATGAAAAGTTGTCATCATAGAGATTTCTTCAAAAAAGGAGCCCTATTTAAAAACTTTGAATGAATCTTACTACAGTCTAGTTTTAGATATTCTGAGGTTCTGAAAAAGAAGTTGTTTCATTTTTTTTTAAAAAATGCAATGAAAGCATTACTATCAGCTATTTAAAGGCTGGTTATGTAGAAAAAAAGGAGAAAGTTCCCATGAAACGTGGGGAAATAATAGGAAAAAAGGGAAAAGGAAGCAGATATGTTAAAAAAATGGGAAAACAGATCTGTAAAAAAAAGAGCCTGAATTGTGAAATTGCCTAAAAAGACTTGAGGTTTATTTGAGAAGTTATGTAAAAACATATTCCACATTTTTTAAAATTTCTTTGTAGTGATTTATGAAATTGTTTAAAAAAATTATATAATGAGCTAACATTTTTTCTTGTATTGTGATATAGTTGGAAGAACTTTCATTATGAAACATTCAAACTAATTTATAAAAATTAATTTATAAAATACCGCAAATCTTAAAGTTTGTAGCAATTTTTAGCGTTGACATTTCGACCCGGGGAGAAATAATTGTTCATTTTTCTCTTATTTGAAGCTGAACTTTGTAGTGCCGAGGTGACAGAACAAAACCTAGAACCGGAGACAAGGGTGGAATTGTTCCAATTTGAGGTGGGCAGATCTTGTATCTCCGTAACAGATTTCCGAACACCAGATATAGCTCTGTTTTAGCAATGCTTTCTCCTGGACACGACCGGAGCCCTACCGAAAATGGCGTCAAGTAGTGTCTCTTCTGAAAGGCGCCATCTTCATCCAGAAAATTTTCAGGGTTGAACTCATCAGGAAACTTCCAGAGTTGGGTGTCGTTGTTTACCACGCCAAATATTGCGTACATCTGGGTTCCCTTAGGAATCCTGTATCCCCGTAAATTGTCAACGTCAACAGTCGCAGTATGATCAAGAGAGCTAAAAATCGTCGGAGTAAAACGCTGTGCTTCATGAATTGTCGCCATTGTATAATTGCATTGCTTTAATTCGTTAAAAGTAATGATTTGATCACGCTCGGGAAACGCGTTCAAAAGCTCTTCATAAACTTTTTCCTGAATTTCAGGTTTATGTAGTAGGTTCAAAACGCACCAGGAAAGTGTTAACGTGGTCGTTTCTTGTCCAGCCATAAACAAATCCATTAAAAAATATGGAATATCCTCTTCCATAAAAGGAACTGCTTCTGATTTCTCCCCGAAAATTTTCCGCAAATAGTCTGAAACGCATACTAGGGGGTCACGCGATGGTGCGGGTTTTTGCCTGAGATACGCGCTGAGCATATTCTGATAAAATTCATGTCGAACGTTTGTAAGTTCTTTCATTTTCGTCAGATATCGAGACAGAATTGATGGAAGAAAAGACAAACTTTGGTTGATGTCCACAATGAGCTTAAAATGCCGTCTGACTCTGTTGAGAAAATAAAATTGTTTCTCTTCGTCGAAGCCGAACGAACCGTTGAACAGCAGGCTTAAAATAATGTTGCTAGTTGTACAAGCAAAATAAGCCTGAAACATATTTCAGCTGATCGGCTAAGAGTAGTAACGTTTCTATTAAAAACCGAATAAAACGACGCTGAGGTATTTTTAAATGTGATTTGACTGATTTTGCCGACGCGGATTGAATTCCCTGTGCGATAAGTTTTCGAAAAAAAACTGTACACTTGGTAACCAATTTTCCAAAAAAAGTGCTTCAAACCTGCTTTCCGGTAGTTAATTACAAAAGTTGAAATTAAATAAAAACCTTGCAGAGCAGTTTAAATACTTCAGGAAACTTCAGTTTCACATAGGAATCTAATTTCGAGTATTTCGACTATTCGACTTTTAGTTTCGATTATTAATGGTTCAAACTGCGTTTAATTGTAACCGAATTAAAGCGTTAAGAATTGATTCAATATTAAAATTAAATTGAGAACAAAAGTACATAAAAACAAGCATCAGTCTTTGAGGGATTTTACGTAGAAAAATCACACCTCAATTCTTTCACATCATGACTAAACATTTTTAAAAATTCATCTTCACAGAACAAACAACTGAGTTGAAAAATTTCAAATATAAACAAAAACGTCTTCAATCACCTGCAGTCATTTTTGATCACTTCAAAAAAGACATCCTCGGAGACTTTTAAATGGCGGAAGGTATATTAAGCGAAAGCTCGAATAAACTGAGCCAATTTTTGTGCCCATTAGGCACAGTTTTTCAACTAATTTTTTGTACATAGTTACGATAGTACCGCGGACTTGAGTTTCAAAGATTTTCAGCAATGAACCAGCACATTTGAAGAGTAAACGCTTGATTCAGTTCTGAAACATTGCATCTACCGTAAATTTTAAAGTTACTTATGTGCAGTTTTCCTTCAGTATGATTATATTGAAGTCATAGAGTTCGCCCAAGCTAAGCTTATCTTGTATAGTCTGAAAATTACTCACCCCCAAATGAAGTCTGAGAAGAAAAACGTCATACCTTTGTAGCTTATAACTGGTAATTACTATAGTAGTAAACACACAATTTATACTTAAGCTCGTTTGTAGGCTATTACCGCAAAGCCCACTTAGCTTAGCGGGTACGATTTGCTAAGCTAATTAAATGTCACAAGAATTGCGAATCGCATAAAAAGCAAACCTTTTTGGCGGGAGATAAGCAGAACCTATTATGCTTCATGAAGTGAATTGTTCTGAAAAATCAAACTGGCCAGTAAAAATTGTTACATGAACGGAGTACTGCTGGCCCTTCTTAAAAAAAATAGAAAGTCTTTAGACTAATTAAGCGCTGATTTGCTCTGCCTCCAACCTCAGGGATGATGCATAGTTCGCAAATGTTCCGTAGAATTGTCCTAATATGATATGATAGATTATAAAAAACACACAAGGATGTTTTCTAAAATCCACATTTGCAGCATTTCAGTTTATGTCTGTCCCACAGCTATGTCATCATTGTTCTGAACGCCTGAAAACTACAAAAAAATTTTAAAACACTTCAATGTCTCCGCAGTAAATAAAACAAAGTTTTTCAACACTGATATTACCAAAATAGTGTAAAAAAAGTTGAAATATGGAAAAACGAAGCAATTATCTTTCTTTTAAGTTTTTTGAAACCCATTTTCATGTTGAAAAAATTGTTGGGGACACTTCTGTAGTTGATAGCGTCAAGTAAACAAAGAAAAAACCGCTTTAAATTGTTTTTAATAGTTCAGAAAGTGTTTAAAATCCTGAAAAGATAGTTGAGGATTTTTGCATAACTTCTATCAAATTAGGTTTGACTTTCACGGAGTCTTTTTATATAGTGCGTTTATAAAGATTATAAGTAAATACTTCGATTTTAGGAAATTTTAAAATTTGATCAAACGCAAATTTGTAGACGATTCAAACAAGAAATTAGTTAAACTAAAACTACCAATTAACAGAGGCTATTTGATATAGAGAACTTAGATTAAAAATTGATTTGGACAGAAAAAATGTTCAGCCTTTTTGTCGGACGAGATTCCTTATCCCAATTTTTCAGGTTTCTAGATATGTTCGGCTTTGATTAAAAGAAACTAAATTTGTAATTCCCAAAAATTTTCTCTTGTCATAGAACTTAAATTATTTTTGAGTAATTGCGAAGGTAAAATTACGTAACTTTGGCATCCGACTTCCTTTAACAACTGTTTTTTGAGGGAGCAGATATTAAAAATGTTTTTCCATAGAGATTCCACTTGAAAAAGAAAACAGTTGCCGAGCCTGATCACATCACATAATCACATGACTTTTTACAAGGTATCTGACACAATTTCAGCTACTTAGGAAACATAAAATCTCCCTTCATAATGTACATTATCAAATGTTCTTTCAAAATACAATTTTCAAATCCTATTGGATTCCAAAATCAGTCTTCGCATAAAAAGATAACTCTGATTTTGCCAAAGTAGTGAAACAGAAGACCAAAAATTGCCTAATTGAACTTTTGCACAGACCCTATTTTAAATAGTGCTTTTTTTAAAGATGATAAGTGAAATTTTCAATTTTGAATTTTTTAAAATTTTTGATGAAACGCAAACAACTTTATATCTCGTCGGAAAATTTTTTAACTTTTCAAACAAGAACTTAGTCAATCTAAAACTACCAATTAACAGAGGCTATTTAACATAGAGAACTTAAATTAAAAATTGATTCAGACAACAAATAGGTTTAGCTTTTTTTTCGGCCGAGATTCCTTATCCCTATTTTTCAGGTTTCTAGATATGTACGGCATTGATTGAAAGAAAACAAACTTGTAATTCTTACAAATTTTCTCTTGTCATAAAATTTAAATTATTTTTGAGTAATTGCGAAGATCAAATTACTTAACTTTTGTATCCGACTTCGTTTAACAACTGTTTTTTGAGGGAGCACATATTAAAAACGTACTTCCATAGAGATTCCATTTAAAAAAATAAACAGTTGCGGAGCCTGATCACATAACATAATCACATGACTTTAAACAACGTATTTGACACAATTTCAGCTATTTCGGAAACAAAATATCTCACTTCATAATGTACATTATCAAATGTTCTTTCAAAAATACATTTTTCAAATCATATTTGAATTTTAACGGATTTCAAAATCACTCTTAGCATACAAAGATAACTCTGATTTTGCCAAAGTAGTGTAACAGAAGACCAAAAATTGGAAATGAAACCAACTACTTTTGTTTTATCTGCTCATTTTCAGGTTAAAACAATTCTTCGGGACACTTGTGTACTTGATAGCGTCAAGTAAACAATGAAAACTTTTTAGTGTTTTTAGTACTTCAGAAAGCGTTTGAATTCCACGAAAAAGAATTAAAGATTTTTGAAAAACTTCTATCAAATTAGATGTGCCTAATTGAACTTTTGCGCAGACCCTCTTTAAAAGTGTTTTTTTAAAGATGATAAATGAAATTTTCGATTTTTAATTTTTTTTAATTATTAATGAAACTCAAACAACTTTATTTCTCGTTGGAAAACTTTTTAACTTTTCAAACAAGAGCTTGGTTAAACAGAAAATACCAATTAACAGCGGCAATTTGATGAAATAGCAAAGTTATATTCAAAAATTTTTGAATTTTTGTCAAATGAGATATATTCAACTATTTCAGGTTTCTAGATATGTACGAAAGTGCTCAAAAGAATATAAATTAGTTATTCCTGCATATTTGTACCCCGTAACAATCTTTTGAATTTTTTTGAGCAAATTCGAATGTCAAATTAAGTAGTTTTGCTATCCGACTTCTTTTTACAACTATTTTTTGAGGAATGATTTACTAAAAAGATTTTTCTATAGAGACTCCAATATTAAAAAAACAATTGCAGAGCATGACCACACAACAAGATGACATGACTATGCAAAACGTATTTGACACATTTTCAACTTCCTTGGTAAAATAAAATCTCAATTCTTAAGGTAAATTATCAAAAGCTCTTTCAAAAAGCACAATTTTCAGATTATATTGGAATTATTACAAATTCTAAAACCAATCTTCTCATACAAAAGTAACTCTGATAATGACAAAAAAAGAGTCGAATAGTCGGAAAATGGTATGTTGAACCAATTACTTTCCTTTTATCAACTCATTTTGATTTTGAGAAAATTGTTAGGGACACTGGTGTACTTGATAGCGTCAATTAAACAAGGAAAAGCCGCGTTTTAGTTTTTTTCAGTATTTCAGAAAGCGATTAAAATCCATAAAAAGAGCTCTGAATTATCGAATAACTTCTTTCAAATTAGGTTTGCCTAATTGTGCTTTCACAGACCCTTTTAAATGGTGCATTTTTAAAGATGATAAGTAGAAAGTTTGATTTTTAGAATTTTTAAATTTGATGAAAAGCGAGCAACTTTGAAAAACTTATAAAAGATTCAAACGAGAAGTTAATTAAACTGAAACTACCAACTATCAGAGACAATTTGGAGAAATAGCGCAGTTAAAAATTTTTTTCTGGCCAAATTTTTTGTTAAATTTTTGTCGACGAGATATATTTTTCCGCTTTATTAGGTTCCCGGATTTGTATGACAGCGCTGAAAAAATTAGTAATTCCTGCCGATTTTCCCCTGTGATATTCTTTGAAAATTTTTGAATATTTTTTGAGAAAATGCAAATGTCAAATTACGCAGTTTTTCTATCCGACTTCTTTTTACAACTAGTTTTTGAGGGATGAGTTACTAAAAATGCATTTCCATAGATATTGCAACATAAAAAAACACTTGCAGAGCATCATCACACGACATTATCACATGACTATGTACAACGTATTTTACACAATAGCAGCTATTTCGGAAACATAAAATCTCACTTAATAATGTATATTATCAAATGTTCTTTCAAAAAATACAATTTTCAAATGATATTGGATAACTAACAAATTCCAAAACCATTTTATGCTAAAAAAATAATTCTGATATTGACAAAGTAGTGTGACAGATGTCTGATAATGGAAAACAGACCCAAATACTTTTGTTTTATCAGTTCATTTTCATGACAAATTTTTTGTTCGGTACACTTGTGTACTTGATAGCGTCAGTTAAACAATGAAAAATCGTTTTTTTAGTGTTTTTTTAAATTTTAGAGATTTTTTAAATTCCACAAAAAAAGCTGAAGATTTTTGCATAACTTCTATCAAATTAGGTTTGCCTAATTTAACTTTTGCACAGACCCTCTTTAAATAGGGCTCTTTTAAAGATGATGAGTGAAATTTTTAATTTTTAAGTTTTTCTAAATTTGATGCAACACAAATTGTTTTTATCTCCTTGAAAAATTTTTACGGGTTCAAACAAGAACTTAGTTAAACTAAAATTTCCAATTAACAGAGGCTATTTGATGAAATTGCCCAGTTAAATTAATTTTTTTTCTGGCAAAAAAGTTTTACATTTTCTCGGACGAGATATTTTTTCCCGCTTTCTCAGGTTTCCAGATATGAATGACAGCACTTAAAAAAAGTAATTCCCGCTGATTTTCCCCTGTCCTGTCAGAATCTTTTGATTATCTTTTGAGCAAATGTAATGGTCAGATTACTTAGATTTGCTAACCGACCTCCTTTTAAATCTATTTTTTGAGAGATGATTTAGTAAAAAGTTTTTCCCGATTTTTGCATAAGTTCTGTCACACTAGGTTTGACTGATTGAACTTTTGCAGAGAGTTATTTTAAATAGAGCTTTTTAAAAGAAAATTTTGATTTTTAAAGTTTTTTATATTTGACGAAACACGAACATCTTTTAATCTCCTTGAAAAACTTAAAGAATTCAAACAAGAGCTTTGTTATACTGAAACTACCAATTAACAGAGACAATTTGATGAAATAGCAAAGTAAAAATAAAAAAAAATTTTTTGACAAATACGTTTTAATTTTTTGTCGGAGGAGAGATATATTTCCCCGCCTATTCAGGTTTCTAGATATGTACGACTGCGTTTAAAAGAAGATAAATTACTGATTCCTGCAGAATTGTACCCTGTCATATTCTTTTGATCGTTTCTTGAGCAAACGCAAAGGATAAAATACGTAGTTTTGCCCCCCGACCTCCTTTTAAAATGATTTTTTGAGGGAACAGTTACTAAATTATTTTCCATAGAGCTTCCATTTTTAGAAAGAACAGATGTAGACCCTGATCACATCACATAATCACAAGCCTTAGTAGAACGTATTTGACACAATTTCAGCTACTTCGGAATCATAAAATCTCACTTCAAAATGTACATTATCAAATGTTCTTTCAAAAATCCAATTTTCAAATCATATTGGAATTTTAACTGATTCCAAAATCACTCTTCGCATGCAAAGATAACTCTGATTTTGCCAAAGTAGTGAAACAGAAGACTAAAAATGGGAAATGGAACCAACTACTTTTGTTTTATCAATTCATTTCCATGTTAAAACAATTGCTAGGGACACTTGTGTACTTGATAGAGTCAAGTAAACAATGAAAAACTGCTTTTTATTGTTTTTAGTATTTCAGAAAACGTTTTAATTCTACAAAAAATAATTAAAAATTTTCGCATAAGTTCTATCAAATTAGGTTTGCCTAATTGAGTTTTTGCACAGATCGTTTTCAAATAGTGCTTTCTTAAACATGATAAAAGAAAACTTTGATTTTTACGGTTTTTTATATTTGATGAAACACAAGCAACTTTCAACCTCCTTTAAAAACTTCTAAACGACTCAAACAAGAGCTTACTTAAATTGAAATTAACAATTAGAATTGTGATGAAGTAGTGATGTTGAATAAAAAGTTTTTGAACTTTTGTTGAACGAGATATAATTTCCCACTCTTTCAGGTTTCTAGATATTTACAACAGCGCTTAAAAGAATGTGAATTAGTGATGCCTACAGATTTGAACACTGTAATATTCTTTTGAGTATATTTTGAGCAAATGTAGTGAATAAGGTTTTGTAGTTTTGCTATCCGACTTCCTTTTACAACTAAAAGGGATGACTTTTTAAGAATGTTTCTCCATAGAGATTCCAATAAAAAGAATATTTGCAGAGCATGATCAAACCACAAGATCAGATTACTATGCAATACGTATTTGACACATTTTCAGCTACTTGAGAGACTTAAAATCTCACTTCTTAATGTACATTATCAAATGTCTTTTCAAAAAACACAATCTTCAATTGATATTGGAATATTTACTACAAAATTCCTCTTCGAATACAAAAACAACATTGATATTGGCTAAGAAATATTTCCAAATGGAAAATGGAACCAATTATCTTTCATTCATCTTTATATTAACACAATTATTAGGGACACTTGTGTACTTGATAGCGTCATATAAACTTTTTAGTGTTTTTAGTACATCGGAAAGATTTTTGAATAAATTTTTTCAAATAAGGTTTGCCTTATCGAGTTATTGCATAGACCCTTTTTAAATAGTGCTTTTTTGAAGATGATAAATGAAAACTTCAACTTTAAAGTTTCCTTGAAAAACGTTTAAAGGATTCAGACAAGAGTTTAGTTAAATTGAAAGTGTCAAATATTAGAGGCCATTTAATTAAACAGCGAAGTTAAATCAAAAATTTTTCTGACAAAAAGGTTTCAATTTTTGTGATCCCGATTTTTCAGGTTTATAGACATGTACGACAGCGCTTAAAAGAAGAAAAATTAGTGAATCCTGTAGAATTGTAGCCTGACATATTCTTTTGATCTTTTTGGAGCGAATGAAAAGGATAAAATACGTAGTTTTGCTATCCGACTTTATTTTGCAACTTGTTTGGGGAAAAATTACTAAAAATGTTATTCCATAGAGATTCCATTCAAAAAAAATAAACCGTTGTAGAGCCTGATCACATCACATGATCACATGATTTTGTACAACGTATTTCACACCATTACAGCTACTTCGGCAACAAAAAATCTCACTTCATAACGTACATTATCAAATGTTCTTCCAAAAAAGACAATTTTCAAATCATATTGGAATTTTAACAGGTTCCAAAATCATTCTTCGCATACAAAATAACTCTGACTTTGCCAAAGTAGTACAACAGAAGTCCAAAAATGGAAAATGGAAGCAGCAACTTTTGTTTTATCAATTCATTTTCATGGTAAAACAATTGCTAGGGACACTTGTGTACTTGATAGTGTTAAGTAAACAATGAAAATCCGTTTTTTATTATTCTTAGTATTTCAGAAACCCTTCAATTCCACAAATAATAAATCAAACTTTTAGCAAAGCTCCTATCAAATTGGTTTTGTTTAATCGATCTTTCGCACATACCTTTATTAAACAGTGTCTTTTTAAAGATGATAAGTGAAAATTTCGATTTTCAAATTTTTGTAAAATTTAATGAAACGCAAACAACTTTTTATCTCCTTGAAAAACTTTTAACTGATTCAAACAGGACCTTAGTTTTACTGAAAGAATCAATTAACAGAGGCAATTTGATGGAAATAGCGCAGTCATAATAAAATAATTTCAAAAATAATTAGAATTTTTGTCGGGCGAGATATTTTTTCCCGCTTTTTTAGGTTTCTAGATATGTACGACAGCGCTTAAAAGAAGATAAACTACTGATTCTTGCATATTTGTTTCCTGTCATACTCCTTTGAGTGTTTTTGGAGCAAATGCAAAGGATAAAAAACGTAGTTTTGCTATCCAACTTCTTTTTACAACTTTTTTTGAGGTAAAGGTTACTAAAATTTTTTTTCCATAGAGATTCCATATTTGAAAAGAACAGATGTAGACACTGATCACTCCATAAGATCACATGAATATGTACAACGTATTTGACCCGATTTCAGCTATTTGGGAAACATAAAATCTCACTTTATAAGGTACATTATCAAATGCACTTTCAAAAAACACAATTTTCAAATGGTATTCGAATATTTATAATTCTAAAATCACTCTTCACTTACAAAAATAACTCTGATATTGCGAAGGAATTGTAAAAAAAAAGCAAAAATTGGCAATTGGAATCAATCATCTTTCTTTTATCAACTCAGTTTCATGTTAAAACAACTGTTAGGGACACTTGTGTACTTGATAGCGTCAAATAAACTGTTAAAAACCAATTTTTGCTGTTTTAGGATTCCAGAAAGCGGCTAATTTCCACAAGAAATAGTCGAAGATGATCCCATAACTTCTATCTAATTTGGTTTACCTAATCGAGCTTTTGCACAGACCTTTGTTACGTAGTGTTTTTTTAGAGATGATAAGTATAACATTTGATTTCAAGCTTTTTTAATTTGATGAAACGGAAACAAGTTTCTTTGTCCTTGAAAAAGTTTTATACGTTTCAAACAAGAGCTTAGTTAAACTGAAAACTATAATTACTTACCCTGGCTCTAATAAGGGCATATTGATGGTCATTTTGCAGTTCAGGTGTCTCGGATTTTTAATTTTTATGGCTCCTGTAATGGAACGAATGTACAAAAAAATGATTTTGTGGAGGATTGCGCGTCTGAAAACGTGCTTGTTACTTAGTAAGTTGATGGGACAAAGTAGCGGTCATGCAGCTTGTTGACAATGCATAACCGGGTCAAGGTTATTGGGTGAGTTTTTTGTAAGAAAAGCGGTGAATGCGGTGTTTTTTTGCAAGAAAAGCGGTGACTACGGGGAATGCGGTGAGGAAATATTTCAACGCATTTCACAGAATTTCTCACAAAAATTTCTTGCAAAATTTACTGTGTTTCTTACGAAAATTCACCGAATTTGTTTTTCAACGTTAATTGAATCTGCATTAAATTCACAAAAATGTATAAAAGTAATGACAGATTGCGCAGTGGAATAGGGTGTTGTAGACATTCAGTAGGTGAGATGTTCCGACCCCTGTCCGGGTTTTCTTTTGTAAGAACTCCGTTGAATGCGGTGAAAATAAATGATTCACCCCGATTCAAAGCATTCATCGCAAAAATATGTAAGAAATAATCTGTAAATATTACTTGTTTTCACCGCATACCAAATTTTTTTCTTACGAAAATTCACCGCCAAACCCCTACCCGGGTAATCTATTGTTTTTCACCAGATGCGCTGACAACAACATTCTCGTTGCACTTGAAACGTTAGATTCTGATTCTCAGTTTTATGAATATTTGATTTCCGTTAAGACTTTCGTTCCTTCCTCCCTTTTTTCCAAGTACGTAATTTTGACGTCCCAAAACACATTCCACGCTTGTTTATTTTCCTCCCGAAATTACGAAAAATCAACAAGGAATTGTTGGACCTATTGCCTTACCGTAGAAAGCACGGGCGTAATTGCGAATGCTTTGCATAGTAACGTGTTATATAGCAACAACAGATTCGCAACCCGGGTTGAGGTTTGGTCAAAAAATAATGTAAGATTAACGTTAAGTAGCGGTGAAAAAAAATTCTTTCACCGCAAAGCAGCCGCATGTTTTAGCGTTGAATGTGCTGACTTTTTGTAAGATTCGCGATTTTAGAGGTGAAAATTTTTTTCACCGTATTCATCGGATTTCTTACAAAAAAGGAACTGCCGTACACGGGTTTGAACCTCTCAAGTCATACATGTCAACAACTTCTTATTCATTACGCCTTCTGTCACTTAGATCAATGATATTTCCTGTGAATTTAAGATACACGTTGAATTTAGCGGTGAAAATTTGTAAGATTTGCTATTATAGCGGTGAAAATTTTTTGTCACCACATCCTGGTAGCGGTGAATTTTTTTCACCGCATCCTGGTAGTGGCCAAAATTTTCTTTCACCGCTCAAGCCGTGGAAAAATTTTTTTCACTGCTTAAAATTTTTTCACGGCATTCATCGCATTGATCTCAAATCTTACAATTTCATTCAAATTCACCGTATATCTTACATCTTTTAGCGATCTTTATCGGAGAAACCTCGACCCGGGAAAGAACAACTTGGCGAGCAGACTAGGAACCGAACTTAGACTGGTCGTGATTTCACACACATACTTGATTTGCTTCATATTTTTAATAGCAAATTGGTAACAGAAATGGAGCATTGGCTGTTTCGAATGCTAAAGTTTTTCGTCACCACAATTGCAAATTTTTTGAGTCCTTCGAGCTAGAACTTTAACCCCATATCAAAATGAGTTCAGTCAACCATCCATTAAGGCAGATAATGCAACACAATAACTGTTTATCTGCAAAACAAAAAAAGTTTATTTGTTGTCACTTTGTTCCATGAAATTCTTTGTACAGAAAAATTTAACTGAGTCACTGAGAAGAAGTGAAGATCCAAGTTTCTTTTCAAAAAATTGACTATCATTTTCACACAGTTATTACCCAAACCATAGGCCACACATCCCAGACAAATCATACTGCCCCCAAAGACCCAAAATCCCACAAAACGAATGACAATACGGAGAGACCCGGATATTTTCCGGCCTCCTGAATACTTTCAGACAAACCAGCCAATGCAAAACAACCGAATGTCATGTCCAGACATTCGTAACATCTCCAGACCAGCCAGAAGACAAAAATTAGTTATGTTGGGAAAACGCTATTTTTTACTCTGTAAATATGGAATTAATTCTGGTGTTTTTTTCTCTCAAAAAATAGCTTGATGAGAAACCTCAATTTTGCAAACAAAAAATGTTTTCTGAATTACACATATCAATGCCTAATTGAAAGCTCATTATCAGTTTATGGAGAAATTGTTTCACGAACAAAATAAAGTTCTCTTTGCTATAAGGTTTTCTCCAAAAGTAGGCAAAATATCTCTTACCCAGTATGGAGCAGTGGTCACATAAAACTTTGACTTATCATAGCTTTATCTGAAATACTCAGAAAATTTAACCTTTGCGAAACCAGATATTTCTCTTGCAAGATTCTTGCAAAAGAATATTAGTCTTGCAAGAACTTGAAAGATTCTTGCAAAGATGACGTCCGAATTTCAACCTGCGAAAAAATAAACTCTGTTTCAATGGTTCAATTGTTCACAGTTGCAATGTTTATGGCTAATCTTTTTTCGGCTTGAGATTTTTTCTTCTCATTTTTTAGAATTCAAAGAATTTGAATTGTATTGGGGCGCAGTCTTTTTCAAGAAGATCTGTTCCCACATTTTCATGATTTTTGAAGTCAAATGGGAGTAGTGATTTTGGTCACGTCGAAACAGGAAATGGAGCAAAAAAGTGAGTGGTTTTGCGGCGTGCATGTTTATCGCTCTAATTTTAAAGTTGAGTGAGAAAACGGTGTTTGAACAAAAATTCGCTTTCTCGCTAGCTGTTTTTTGATCACATGCTGAAATTTAAAATTGATTTGTACTATTTTTTCGATTTTTTGGATCGTATTTCTTCCAAAGGGTTTTCTCAATCCGTTCCGAGTTTATTCTAGGCCCAGTGTTTTGTTTGAACCAAATATCCATTTTTTTGTTCTCATGCGTCATTTTGACATGTTTTTCTGTTTTTTTTTATATTTTTTTATTTCTAAAAAACCATTTCTAAAAAAAACATTTTTTTATTTCTAAAAAACCATTTCTTAAAAAATGTTATTTTTTAGAAATGGTTTTCCCATTTCACTCGTAGTCCATTCTAGGTCTAGTTTTTTTTTTCTTTAGTCAATCTTTGAGTTGTACGTCAGGACTTGTCATGCTATGTTTCTTTATTTGTATATTCAAGACTTTAGAGCTTTTCGTTTCTGCATAGGATAATTTTCTAGGCTCTATTGGAGTCTCAAGGGCTTTTATTTAGCGTTTTTTAAAACTTTTTTGAAATAGGTTCAAACGTTCTTTGGCTTCTTTCGGGTGGTTTTTGGATGTTAGTCTCGGAACAATCTTGCAAGTTTTGGTTGTTAATCTAGTAAGATTCTTGCAATACGATGTTAATCTTGCAGATTCTCTTTCAATTCTCACCAGATGTTTTCCAGAATTACTAGCAGATCTCTCGGTAAATGGTAACACCTCATATACATGTCCCAACAACATCCGGACAACAAAATTGCATTGAGATGTATTATTTTGAAAGATCGGGATTTACCCCCAACTCCAGCCAATCACAGTCAATCATTGGATTTACCATAAACCTGTCTTGACCTCCGATTAAATCGTTAATACATACAAATTCAGTTTCACAAAACTAGTCCCGAAGAAAGTCTCAAAATACTCTGATTGAACTCATTCTGATCGAGCGATTCTAATTTAAAAATGTGTTCAACTCCCAATGGCTCTTATTCATAGTCTTTATCAAGCTCTGAATTTTGTCTCTCTTACCCGTCAGTCAGTATGAGTCAGAAATGAGTTTAAAAATTATTCGTTGTACACCTTACCTGAATAGGTACGTCTTGTCCTATTAAAGTATCCAAAAATCTCAGCAAGTTCCTCGTCTCTTTTTCGATTCTAAAGGTGAAGGTCGACTTGCCGACGCCCATAGCTCTCAGTATTTGCATTATTGTTTTTCTCTTCATTTTGGCCTGGTCACCAGATGCAAAAGCGATGCCTTTTTCAAACCCCAATTCTTCCAAATGGAGGAAATTCGTCCGGGAGGAGAATCGAGGATCTTGAAGTACTTCTTTGATCAGGTTGAAGTCTAGCACCCAAACTTCCCACGAGGCTTGAGTAGAATCACGCATTGACATCATCGGGCCATATCTAGCACGCAGTTTTCTAAACCGTGTTCTAAAAATATCAGTTTCAATCCTATTTTAAGCTCTACCATGCAATAGAGTAAAATCTTGAAAAGAATATTGCCTATAAGATACTTTTCCTTAGAAAAATTGAAGGTTTTAAAAGACATCTTTAGTTCCTGTTTCCCCGGGTCGAGATTTGGTCAAAAATGCTGTAAGATTAGCGGTGAAAAAAAAACTTTTTTCACCGCAAAGCGCCCGCATCTTTTAGCGATGAATGCGGTGAGAGCTGTAAATTTTTGTAAGATTTGCAGTTTTTAGCGGTGAATTTTTGTAAGATTTGGGATTTTTAGCGGAGAAACTTTCTTTTCACCGCATTCACCGAATTTCTTACTAAAAAGAAACTTCCTCACACGGGTTCGAACCTCTCACCTCCTACCTCTAAACACCTTCCTACATCTAAAAATTTTTCACAGCATTATGCTGGTAGCGGTGAAAAATTACCTTTCATCGCTTAAGCGGTGAAAAAAATTCACCGCTACCAACAGAGTGCGGTGAAAAAAAATTAACCGCTACAAACAGAGTGCGGTGAAAAAAAATTAACCGCTACAAACAGAGTGCGGTGAAAAAAAATTTCAGCGCTACTAGCAGAATGCGGTGAAAAAAATTTTAGAGCTACCAAAAGAATGCAGTCAAAAAATTAAATTCAAACCTGAAGTCAACGCTGATTGTACGATAATTTAACCCCACATCTGTTTTTTTTACATTACAATCGACAGCATGTTCAACATATATCATTGTATTAGATCTTTCGTTATAATACGAGAGTGCTTTTTATTCAGCGCTATTCTTGCGTTTTTTATACAACTTTTCCAATAAAGAACCTTTGTAAGGTTAGCGGTGATTTTAGCGGTGATTTTGTGTAAGAATTGCAATTTTTAGTGGTGAAAATAATTTCTTTTACCGCAAAAGCGCTTAAGAAAAATTTCACGCTTAAGAGTTTTTTTCACCCCATTAATCGCATTGAGCTCAAATGAAATTCACACTTTTTATTCAAATTCACCGCAAATATTACATCGTTTCAAGATTTGTTGTGACACCTGGACCCGGGTTTTATCAAACATGGCGAGTGATGAATACAAAAGGGAGACAGTAAATTCGAAAACTAGGATAGATACAGTATACATTTCCTCAAAATTAAGACTTGAAATAATAAAAACTTCAATCACTAAGCTGTTCAATTTGATTAGAGAACTCAACTGACTTTTTTATAGGAAGCCAGAATGCAACACCAGAATCTCCAGAAAAAACTAAACATTATTAGAAAAACAAAACAAAACACTAATATAAGTTTTTATCTTAAAAAATGTTAACATCACGCGCCAAAAACAACGCTAAAGATCAAGTGCCAAAAAGCATATTCGTCATTAGGAACTTTTTATTAAGAAGTTTAAAGGAAAAATAAAAAAACGAATCTTTTTTCTGAAACATAATAATTTATTGCTTTTAACAAAAATGGAAAACTCCAGCCGAGATTTTATACAGAGCTGATGAAATTGTAATATGTAACGCTAATTGATACTCGACTTTAATATGGAACGGTTTATGGTAAGAACCAGTTAACGAAAAGTTTCGCTAAAAACGTTGAAGCAAGTAAAGTTTTGACAATGAGGTACTTGGCACTTTGGTACCTGAGAAAAAAGGCATGCAACAGCTCCGGCACTCACAAGTCTAGCTAACAGATGTTTTGAGAACAGAGTATTCAAAATGTGATGGAAGAGAGGTATTGGTTTGCGATTTGCAGCCTCAAAGAACCAAAAAGTAATAAATCCAGCCAACTATTACCAGCAACAGTCGGCTAGTAAACAATTGTCAGCTAATGGACATTATATTGACGGCTAGTGGAGAAAACTCTCAGCTTCAACAACAAAAAAGCAAAAAAATAATAACTGAAAAGAAAAGTGCATAATAAGTTGATTCTAATGTTGATGGAAAAACATAAATTGAACAAGCTGACAACAGTGTTATTTGAGAATATCAAAGTTTTGTTGACTGATCTATCGAATAAAATCTATACTAATAGCCAAATAATTTTCAATAACATATAGAGTTTATGTACAACCAATCACATTTTACCGCAAGCGACCTCTACTGTCTAAAATTATTCACATTATTTTAATAACATCTTGTAAAATAAATCAGAGTCAACAAAAGCACCTTGAGAAAAACAATAAATCTTTCCTGGTAACAAATTTTTAAATTTTGAGCCGATCAACACTAACGGAACAACTGAGGAAAAAATATGTAGTATGTTTTTCGACGATCTGATAACTGTTAGAAAGAAAAAGAAACTATTCAGGTA
>NC_134476.1:16717720-16722720 GCF_964194025.1 Convolutriloba macropyga | reverse complement strand
GCTGGGGGCGGGGGGGCACAAACGGAAAAGATCCGGGCACAAAATTTGGCCACTCATGGCAGATATTGGTAACACAGCCAACATTTACCTTGCACGGTGTGGCTGTATATTGTAGGTAATACTGGACATCTGAAAGCATGGAGCGCCAAAAATCTGGTTCAATTGCGTCTCATTACACACGCCCGGTTTTGAAAAAGGGTAGTTAACTAGAAAAACTTGGTTAATTTCAGGTTGATGTGGTATTACTTGAAAATTTCTTGGATCCCCCCCAGTGAGCATAAATCTTTTATGGCCCCCAGGCGCACATGCTATTTTTTTACCTAGTAACGTGCTATATTACAACATATAATTTGTAACTGGGGGTCATAAAAAACACTGGGGGCCGAAACAGATTAAATCCAATTTCTTACAAACCGGACTGAACGGCAAGTCAAGATCAGTACTGGGCACGTCAAATTGCAAGTCTACAAGCATATATCAGTACTGTGCACGTCTAAAAACAAGTCTACAAGTCTGACAAGTCTTTACCAAAACTTGGATTACAGTTTCAAGTTGATTGCCAAGTCAAAACCAACTTTTCAAAAAGTTTCGAGTGAAAATTTTGAATTCAAAAAAATTTCGCAACGTGCCACCAATTGGGCATTACTTTTTGGGCACTTTCCCGGGTTGCTAAAAAATGATGTCGGGGGCATACCAAATTGATTATGAGGTGTTTACTGGCACCCCGGGAGGGTCTATTGAGGGTATTTGAGGTGTTGTGGGCCATTTTCAGCCACTTTTCAGCCGTTTCAGCCCCTAAAATAGCCGAAATCACCAAATTTATATACTTCTCAGATAAGCCAAATGTCGAACCTCTAGAACAAAGGCAAAATTGTCAAAAAAGGGTGCTACTGTGAGGGTCCCCAAGATAGCCCGAGGTCCCGTTATTAGACCAATCGTTGATGCACTGCACAATCCAAATTTGAGAGACCCAGAGGAAGACCAGCGTTCAAGCCAAAACGGCCAAAGCAATAACCCCCAAAAGAACTTTGTAGTGCCCCAGTACCGGCTCGTTCAGGAGCCAATGCTGCCCTCTGTTAGTTATAGTGTGCTTATCTAACTCTTGTCCCTATATTAGAATATGAAATTTATCGATGTGAGATGAATGGAATAGATGGGATGGGGTAGGCTCTCATTTATTTCGAACTCATTTACACCTTAAAAAAATTTGCATATCTTTCTGAAGACGTTCTGAAAACGACACTTTTCTGGGCTTTTTTCGGCTATTTCTGACGTTTTTTTTTCGGCTATTTTAGGCGTTTTTGGACCTATTTTGGACGTTTTTTCGGCCTATTCTGACGTTTTTTTCGGCTATTTTAGGCGTTTTTTGGACCTATTTTTGACGTTTTTTAGACGTGCCAAGTCTTGGCCAAGACTTGAATTTAGACGTGCTTGTCTTGGCCAAGACTTGCATTTAGAATTGCACGTCTAGGCCAAGAGTTGCATTTAGACTTGCACTTCCAGGCCAAGTCTTGCGTTTAGACTTGCACGTCTAGGCCAAGACTTGCATTCATTCTGACACGTGTAAAAAAAGACACGATCATAGCTCTGAATCAGTACTGATATAAGACTTGCAATTTGACGTGCCCAGTACTGATATTGACTTTCCGTTCAGTCCGGGAAGGTAATCATACTACTTTTGAGATCAAACAAGTGAACTTTCGAATTGTGAAAACCGTAAGTGTTTATCATGTGAACCTCCTAAGTGTTTATAATGTCAAAGTTTTCATGAGGTAGGCGGGACTTATATATAATCAAAAAATCCTTGTTTTCATCTTGAATATTGCCATCAGTTCTTAATTACTATACATTGCAAGCTACTGTGATCGAAAGCAGAAGTCAACTTTCAAAAACAGGTAATTGATCCAAAACAAAGAAGTCAAAATTCAAGTCCGTAACAAAATTGCTTCAGCTAAAAACAAAACAGCCAGTAATATACTGGAAATTATTCAAAGAGTTGTGCAATAAAAACCCAGAATTTGTTCGTTTGTGCCCCCCCCAGCATATTGGGTGTATATTATTTGCACCCCCCAGAAGCACGTGCATTATTTTTACTTAATGATTTACCATGTAGTGACACGTGCTCTGTAATGAGAGGAGCATAACGCACTGGGGGGGGGGGGGCAAAAACGGAAAAGAATCCAAAAACTCTTAAGTTACCTTACCTACTTCAACAATTTCGAAAAACCCTACTTATTTCAGAAGCATTGGAAATAAAAACAAATATATAGTTAAAAACAACCATATTTTAGTTAAGAATGTGGTTAGGTGTGTGGTGGGCGTAGGTGGATGCGGAGGGGGATAAATTAAATAATAAGCTAATGATAAAGTCCAATGTTCAAAACGAGATATCCAGTTTAAAAAAAAGAGGTAATGGTCTGAAAAAAGGCAGTCAAAATTAAAGTGTTGGACAAACTTGCTTCAGTTCAAAAAACCAGTATATTATCAATACTTCTCTTCGAGTTATAATAAAGCAGAGAGCATCGTTTTAGGAAAGGCATTTTTGGCATTCAGTTTTTGGGATTTCGCAAAAGCTTTTCTTTGAATAACACTTTGAAACACGCAAATACAAATAAAGTTTATGCAGCACAAAATGAAGAACAGCAGAAAAATGAATCGGTTAAAAAAATCGACCGGAACAAATGTGCAAGAAATATATACGGCAACCATTCAACTTCGAAGCTCTTACAATTTCGAAACCGAAAGTTATAGGTTCTTCAACTTGCAGCTTGCAACTCAATAATCTTCTTAAAGGAAATTTCTTCTTCCTGCATCTGGTTCAATTTTTAGTTGTATTTCGCAGCCGATGCAAACATAAACAAATTTCCGTTCCAGACCTGATGTAATGCAGAACTGAAAAACACCTTTAGAAACAGTTTCGCAACCCCTCTTAAGAGTCTTATTCAACCAAGTTTTAAACCTCGACTAATAAAAAGCATGCGGGGTTCGAAGTGGGTATGAAAGCGCCATGCTCGACCAAAAAAGACATAAAATTAATGAGTTCAATTACATCGGCATCTTCAATTTACTTGCTTGGGTCGAGATTGCATGTTATTCTATGGCTCACCAGTGCTCTTAATGTGATCAGCAAGTGAGCTTTTTCACCTTTTGCGACTCCGAAGAACCATTAATCAACGGTTTTCTTAAGAAAGGCACATCAAAATGTAGGAAAAGGAAACAAATGCCAGATGCAAATTTTCATCTTGCGAATAAATAGAAAACCATGAAACTTAAGCTAGCTAGATATTTTCAATCAAGTAATATGTCAATATGGTCCTACTGCTACAACCGATTTAGCTGAAGAATGCGATAAAATTCTTCAATCTTGTGGAATTTTCTAACTGTGTCGCTTTAAGTTGGATTGATGTGATACTGCCGTCGAGTCATGCTCCGTTGCTGCATCAATAAGTAGAGATAAATAAATAACTTTAAAGACACCAGAGATGTTAAAAATAGACTTATGGAAAAAATTGCTCATCCTGTGGTAAGACTATGGTCGACCGATAAATTGACTTAATCTGGATATTCAAAGTTCTATATCTCCACCCATTATCAGACCATGCGCTACCCAAAATGCACCTGAAAACACTTCAGCTTGACGTTTCAAAAGACTCTGCCTCGACTTTAAATAGCAAGATTGACGGTGTCATTTATCCTATAAATCCCCCATTTTTAGTTTTTTCAAAACCTGGGAATTGATGTTAAGATCATTGCAAAAAATACGCTATCAGGTCGTCAAAAACACACAGGAGGGGCAAGGTGCGTTCATAATTACACGGATTAATTGGAAGTCGAGATTAATCAGAAAACGAGCAAAATCAGCGAAGGAGTTTGTTCCGAAATTTTTTATAGAGGATACTTTATAGAGTTTCACTGCTTGCGGACTGCACTACTTGCCTCACTGCAAAAGCAGCTCTCCTAATATTTTGCCTAACAGTAATGTACTTTCGTACGTTGAGCTAAGGTAAGCTTAGGGTACTTCAACTGTTAAAGTTAAATTAAGACATTTTAGGGTAAGATAGGATAAAGTTACGACTTTGTCGACATTGCGAGGCCTTAACTTTTAAGGTAAAAATATGGTAAATTTATGTCTTAGGTTAAGTTGTTTGTAAAGGCAGATTTACTTTCTTCAACAATTAAGGTGAGTGAAGTCATTTTTAAGGCAAAATTATCTAAACATTGCTTTGTGGACAAATAAGGCTAAATTAACAACTAAGGTGTCTCTTCGCCCCACTTGAATCAAAAGCAACGCGGTAATTCGATCCATGGTCTAAATAACCAAGTTGAGTCGCTTGAGGTGGTTAAAGTGCGACTCAGTATAGGGGCAGCAAATCTATGGTTCCAAAATCAGATCATCGAAAATCTGCACAATTTAACCGGCGCAATACCTACAGTCGGTTCAACCGTAATTTTGTTGGTTCAACCGTAAATGCGATAATATGCGCTGGAATTCTTGTTTTTTGTCGGTATAATGTGAGCTTTAAAATACATGTTCGAGCGAAAGTCAAGCAGCTGTTGGATGCCTGAATTTTTATCATCAAATCTGAGTCCATGAATGTAATTTTAATATTTGAAACTAAAAACTGATATATGTAATCCCGAGTTAATTGTCGTTTCAACGAAGAGCAAAATTTTATTCACGTTTTTTAAGACAGCCAAGAATACGAAAGAGATGGCGCTCTAGATCTAGAAAATGTTACAACCCAAGACGAGGTGCGCGACCCAAGTCAATTCTGATCAGACCATCCAGACAAAAATCGAATCTGATCGGGCAGACTTGAGTCGCGCACTTGGGGTGCCAGACCGACTTGAGTCGCGCACCAGGTGTACCCAGACTGACACTTTTAACTGTTGAAATAGAAGTAATCAATGGAATAATTTATTATTTCCAGAAAAATAGACGTAATTTCATACATATGCTTTTCGGGTTCTTCAGTAAAAAATATTAGTTCCAATTGGGA
>NC_134476.1:16697720-16712720 GCF_964194025.1 Convolutriloba macropyga | reverse complement strand
ATCCAATAAAAGTGTTCTCAATTTCCCCGGAAAGACATTCTGAAGTAGTCATTGCCACTAACCACAAATAACACAAAGATTTTAGATCTTATCAATAACCGAAGAACATATTATATTGAAAGCATAGATGATAGCCTAATAAAAATTAAGTTGGCTGACGAAAACGAAGCCCTATTGCTGGGAGTGAAATGACTAATGGACGCAATCTAAGATTTTGAGTCGAAGAATAAACTACTTCTAGAAAATCGTTTAAAATAAAAGCTGGACGGTTCTAGTCCGGAAAGTGTTGAATTTGACGGAAGCACCAGAAATGTTGTGTAAAGATACGAAAGCGGGATCATAAATCAAGAACAAGGATTGTTTAGATGTGGAAGGAGTTTTCGAGATTTTGAAAGAAAAACCTTTTGTAATTGTTTAAAACTTTGCAAATCTGAAATCGAGCTAATTTTGAGGGAGTTTATCTGAACAATTAACAGTAACCGGGAGTAGAAGAGTTGTTATTGAATAAAAAAAAATTGTTTTCCCGGAACCTAAATGACATGGGATCATGTGACAAAAAAACACAAACTAAATTTCAACACAAACCTATATCTCTTCAGAAAATTTTGTTGTGAAATGAGTTTTGATTTAAAAAGAGCAAGGAAACAACCGTCGAAGATCTGGAAAAATCAAAACTGATAGAACCGATACATTTGTATTTAGTAATAACAACAGGGTCCGTGCTGTGATCAATCATTGGGACTAATCGTTCATTCTGGTTGTAAGTTTTTCAAAATCAGGCCAAGACATTCAATTTGAAATAAAACACAGTTACGTGCCAATTAGAATAAAATAAAACAGAGTTTGCAAATTACAAACATTTGGGCGCACCTGCAATCTTAACAAAATGGTTTGAGCAAAAAAAAAACTGCTTGAATTACCTTTGTCAAAAAACATGGTGCCCAAAATGTATCATAACAAACAAAATAAGAACTACAATTGAAAAAGGGAGTGAAAAAATGATTGAACATAAATTACTAAAAAGATAAAAAAAAACAATAAAAACAAAGATATTTTCAGAATCTGAAAATTGATACAATTAAACGGGACGAGTTAGACAATTTAGTTGAGACTGTCGTCAAGCTAGTAAATCAGTTGTCAGTGGAATACAAGAAGCACGAAAAACTGTAGGAACCAATCAAGGTAATGAAGATGTTTTTGAAGACGGTGGCATTACAATAGAAACTACGGAAGAAATCAATAAGATTACGGGTACAGCGATGGTCGGCGTTTTCTGACGCCAGATTTTAGTCCTTAGGGCAGTTGTTTTTGAAGTGAATAACCATCTAGGAAGAAGAACAGGGATATTTTCATGTGCTGAGCCTGTGGTAAAGAGGGACACATAGCTCAAAGTTGACAAAATTGCCATTTAAAAATTAATCGAAAAGCTGCAAGCTCATTAGAATGTGCTCTACAAATATAATTACCCATTTGAGCGCTGGAATCATTCCTTATGTTAAAAAATAATTTGGAATAATTGAGTGTGGAAGTTATATATCAGTGTCAAGTGGATCCATATACAAAAAACTAGTGAAACTAAGAAGTGCGTAGACATACAAAAAAGGCATGTGAACTGACAAAATCTAAAGATTTTGTGAAAAATGAAGTCTTAGTGCTGTTGTAACTAAGAAAACCAACGGTTGAACAGAATTGTGTGATAAAAAATAGTTACTAGGGAATTGAGGGATTAAGACAAAGGAATAAATTTCCGTTTTCCAGTAAAAGTGTACTCATTTTCCTAAAAAGAAATTCTTCAGATTTCCCGGAAGCAATTTCTATTGTACAAAGACACAAAAGGGGATCAAAACAAGGAAAACTTAGTTGTGAAAAGACTTTTCGAGGACTCAAAACAAAAAAACCTTTGTAATTGATTAAAACTTTGGAAAACTGATAAAGCGCTAACATTGATGGAGCTAATCTGAACAAATAACCGAAACCGGGAGTAAAAGAGTTGCTATTGAATATCAACAAGTGTTTTCCCGAAACTCACAAGACATGAGATCATGTGACAAAAATAAGTAAAAGCTAAACTTCAACACAAATGGATATCTCTTCAGAAAAATTTATTGCACTATGAGTCTTGATTTTAAGAGAGCCAGGAAAAAATCGTCGAAGATCTAGAAAATTCAAAACTGATAGAACCAATCCATTCGTATTGGGCAGCTCAATCAATTTTGCGTAAAAATGAAAATGGAAGCTGTAGGGAAGTGGTAGAATGCAGAGGTCAACAACTAAGTGGGGAAATGCTTTTGGCCACTGCCTAGAAAGAAATGTCATTGAATCTTTTGAAAGAAACTGTTATTTTTGATTTATTGATATGATATCAGGAGTTTTTCAAATGGCTTTGGAAGACAAAATGCAGAATGAGAGACCAATTTTAACTTCAATGGTACTGCAAAAATTGAAGAGAATGCCCATGAGATCCGCTTCTGCTCCATGAGTTTTTCAGAATATAATGGAATTTATAATATTAGGAGGCTCTTAGGAAGTTGGTTTAGTATAATTGGACTACATAATTTAAAGTACGGCCTTGGAGAAACAACTAAAATGGCTCAATCTTGTACTTCTTTACAACTTCAGGAAGCTGATCTAAACATAGATGGTTCAAAAGGCAAGTGAAGGCCTAATGGTGGAACAGAGCCATTAGCAGCAGTTAGTAAAATGAAATATCGTAGAAGAAAAAACCCATTCGGATCAGTTTTAGAATTAAAAAGATTTTCCGTAATTTCCAAACAACAATTCCGAAAAAATCAGTGCCACTTTAAAAAAAACTTTAACAAAATATTGCATTTTAAAAGTACCAAAAAGGGAAACGGCGGTAGAGAAACTTAGGAAAGCATCCGTTTTGTGATTCTCATATGACAATCAGTCCTATGCTTTAGCTAGGAACGAGTCTTCGTTCGTCGTCAGATTAATTATTTCCCAAATGCAACAATTGGGTGGCAGAGTGATTACATACACCCACCAAAATTCCAGTAAAAATCAGAAAGATCTGAGCAACCAAAACGGATTTTTTTTCTGTTTCACTCAATATTTCAGAATTTCTTATTATTTCGACAAAAAATTGAAATTTATACCGAGCATTGATCACACACGTGGTTATATTGTTTTGAGGAACCAGATGGATTACCAGCACGATTGATTGAAAAATTCCAAAAATTTGATTTCCTAATCAAATCTGAAGCGGAAAAAGAAGTCCCCAGCCAGATTGTCGAGAGTAACAGAGACAGAAGAAGGCCAAAAAATTTTTCCTTTGGAATAAATTAATGTGGAAGACAACAACATTTGGTCCATTGGAATAGGCAAAAATTGGGAAAGCTTAAAGAACAACAGGAAACTCAGCCGAACTTAATGAACTGAGACAATTGATTAATCAAGGAACACGTCTTAAATGGAAAATTACTACCTGAGAATATAGCAATGTGGAAAATCTGGACGGATTTAAGAAAATAGTGACCCAAAAATGATTGAATTATGAAAAACAAACGCAATCACGACAGCAACAACTAGCGGAAAAAGTTATTCTAAAATCACTTATGAGAATAATTTTACTGTATCATATTGAGCATTTGCAGAAATTTTGGAATGGCAAGAAATTTTGATTGGATGCAAGAACGATTCTATTCTCGCAAGTTTAAAAAGAATATCCAAGAGTAAGTTAGTAAAACACATTAAAGGAACACCTAAAATGGCTAGACTTTGTACCTGGACAATTAAAGGATGCTGATCTAAACATAAAAAGTTTGAGATGCCATTTTTTTATTTAATTTCTGGGATATAAGGAATCAAATAAATTCGTAAAGATGCAACAGAGAAACTAGAACAGTTAGAATAGTGAGTTATCATAGAACAACAAGAAAGTGGAGAGTAGTTATAAGATTAGTAAAAGTTTTTGAAACTTTCAAATAGACTTTACGAAAACTACTGCGTCGCTTTAAAAAAATGAACAAAAAATGAAACAATTTAAATGAAACGAAAATCCTTCAAACTGCAGCAATTTCAGCAGCAGTTAACAAGGCACGCTTTACGGGATACTCATGAGACAACCGAGACAACTCCTTCAGATACGGACTCGCCTTTGATGGGTATTGGCGCATTGTTTCTCAGAGGCAAAAATGGGATGACAGAGTGATAACATAGGCCCGCGAAAATCCCTGTAAAATCCGACAAAAACTCAGCGAACAAACAAATTTTTTTTGAAACCACTCAACACTTCAGAATTTTTTTGGAAAAAAAATTACATTGTACATCGAGCACACACGTGGATATTTTGTTTCGAGGAACCCGAAGGGTCATTAGCACGATGGATTGAAAAAGTCTGAAACGTTGATTTTTAAATCAATTCTGAAGCCGGAAAGAAGATTCCTCATGCACACTGTCGAGAATACCACAGACAGAAGACCGTGATATTATTCTATTGAATTAAATTTATGTCGAAAGCCAATTTGGGTCCATTGGAATAGCCAATGATTAAAAGAACTTATAGAACAGCAGAAGAACTTATTGTACTGCGAAAGTGGATTGAGGCCCGCAAACACCCTGCAAGGAGAAACATGACAAAAGCATGCACAGCAATGTGGAAACACTGGACGGAGTTAGAAGTTTGAAAATTAAAAAAACAATCTGTTTAAGAGAAACATTTGCAATGACGACAGCAGAAATTGAGATTTAAAAATGTCCATGAGACCATAAATGAAGTAAACGCAGTCAGAAGCATTCGCAACATCAAAATTGATTTCGCCGCCTGACATTTTTCAAATTATTCACCCTTTTTTTGCGAAAAGTACAGGTCGTAATTGAAGCACTAGTCGAAACAGGGGCAGAAAATACGTATTAATTATTGGAGCCTAATCTACAATTTCAGATGAAATCAACAAATGTCAAAGGTAGCAATATTTTTGAAAAGGCGGAGCTCTCTTATTTTGGTTGTCAAACGAATCTCCACAGTGATAAAGGCAAAAAATTTATGTCAAAATTTTTGAAGCTTGAAATTGAGAAAACATCAAAAAGATCACAACATCTACAGGAAAATACAATGATTGAGACTGCATACCATGTGGTTGAACTATGTAGGTGATTACGTAAATCACTGCGATTAAAATGCAACTCTTTGCAACATTCTGTTTCAATCAAAATTTCAGAAATTATCATTCGTAGACAAAAATTTACAATTCTTACCAACCATCGAGTAACACGCGTAACTATATTGTTTTGAGGAAGTAGGTGGAACACCTGTCCGATTCATTGAAAAACTCCGAAAATTTGATTTCTAAATCAAACCTGAAGCCGGAAAAATTCTCTCATGCATATTGTCGAGAGTACAACAGACCAGACAGAAGGCCGTGACATTTTTTTATTGAATTAAATTAATGTCGAATAAAGCAAAATTTGATCAATTGGAATGGTTGATAATTAAAACAACTTTTAGAACAACAGAAAAACTCAGCCGAAGTTATTGTACTGAGAAAATGGATTATTGCCTGGAAACACCCTACCAGGAAAAACATAACCATAACCGGAGCATGTAGCAATATGGAAAATCTGGACGGAATTCAGAAAATGTGGACTCAAAAACGATTGAAATATGGGAAGCAAACGCAATTAAGGCATCATTAGCATAAAACATATAGTTATTCAAAGATAACTTATAAATATAATTTCAGCGTATGTTTTTCAGCGACTGCAGAAATTTTGCATTGGTTACGAAATTTGATTGGGTGCAAAAACGATTACTATCGCGAGAGAAAAAAGGATGTCCACGAAAAAGTTATTAAAACACTGATCTAAGCATAACTTGCTCAAATTGCCAATTTTTTATGAGGAACTGGATTCTGGGATTTACAATATTAGATAAAAGTGCACTCAAAAGCGACTGCAGAAATTTTGCATTGGCTACGAATTTTGTTCGGGTGCAAGAACCATTCTAATCGCGGAAATTAAAAAAAGGATGTCCAAAGGTAAGTTAGTAAAACACATTAGAGAAGAATCTAAATTGGCCAGATCTTGTACCTGGAGAACATAGGGACGCTGATATAAACATAAATGATTTGAGATGCCAGTTTTTATAATGGAAAACTCCTATGTAGGACATAAAGAATCAAGTAATTGCGTAAATATGGAAAAGAGAAACTAGCAGCAGTTAGTAGTGTGAATTATTATAGAACAACGAGAGATTGGAGGGTATTTTTAAGATTGTTTTGAATTTTTAGAAGTTAGACCCAAAATTTCAGAAAACAGCTGCGCCGCCAGCTCGAGTTTTTTAAAAACAACTGAAAGATGCATTCTCAAAACAAACTTTGAGCCTGTGGGAAAATGCTTTATGCTCACCGTCAAACGTACCACAGACGGAAGGAGACAAAGTGTCCTTCAGTTTGAATCCGTTCTATTTCGAAGACAGCAAATTGTAATCCATTGTAAGAGAAAATTAAAGGAACAGCTTATTGAACAACAAATAAACGCACCGGCCAAATTTATTGTAACGAGAAATGGATAGATGCCAGAAAACACCCTACAAGTAAAAACAACACTGGAGCATCTAGCAATGTGGAAAATCTGGACGGAGTTCAGAAAATTGGGACTCAAAAATGATGGTTTTATGAGAAACAAACGCAGTCACGACATCAACAACTTAACACAAAAAGATATTCAAAGATCACTTGTAAAATTAATTTTACCGTATCTTTGTCATCGACTGCAGAAATTTTGGACTGGCTAAGATTTTTGTTTGGGTGCAAGAACCATTCTAATCGCGGGAGATAAAAAAGGATGTTCAAAGGTAAGTTAGTAAAACACATTGGAGAACCATTTAAATTGGCTACATCTTGTAATTTGAGAACATTGGGACGCTGATTTAAACATAAATGATCTGAGATGCCAGTTTTTATAATGGAAAACTCCTATGTAGGACATAAAGAATCAAGTAATTGCGTAAATTTGGAAAAAAGAAACTAGCAGCAGTTAGTAAAGTGAATTATTATAGAACAACGAGAGATTGGAGGGATTTTTTATGATTTTCATGATTTTTTAGAAAATTGGAGCCAAAATTTCAGAAAACATCTGCGCCGTTTTGACAAGATGCTTCATCAGCCCCACGTTTTGAAAACATTTGAAAGAAAGATTTTTTCAACAAACATGGAGCCTGTGGGAAAATGTTTTATGCAGACCGTCAAAAGTACCACAGACAGAAGGAGACAAAAACTTCTACAGCTTGAATCCATTATATTTCGACGACAGCAAAATATGATCCATTGAAAAGAGAATTAAAGGAACAGCTTATTGAATAACATATAAACGCACTGGCCAAATTTATCGTAATGAGAAATGGATTGATGCTAAAAAACACCCTACAAGTAAAAACATCACTGGAGCATCTAGCAATGTGGAAAATTTGGACGGAGTTCAGAAAATTGGGGCTCAAAAATGATGGTTTTATGAGAAACAAACGCAATCACGACATGAACAACTTAACACAAAAAGTTATTCAAAGATCCTTTGTAAAATTAATTTTGCCGTATCTTTGTCAGCGACTGCAGAAATTTGGGATTCGCTAAAATTTTCGTTTGGGTGCAAAACCATTCTAGTCGCGGGAGTTAAAAAAAGGATGTCCAAATGTAAGTTAGTAAAACACAATAGAGAACAATCTAAATTGGCCAGATCTTGTACCTGGAGAACATATGGACGCTGATCTAAACATAAAGGATTTGAGATGCCGGTTTTTATAATGAAAAACTCCTATGTAGGACATAAAGAATCAAGTAATTGCGTAAATATGGAAAAGTGAAACTAGCAGCAGTTAGTAAAGTGATTTATTATAGAACAACGAGAGATTGGAGGGTATTTTTATGATTGTTTTGAATTTTTAGAAGTTAAAGCCAAAGTTTCAGAAAACAGCTAAGCCGCATTGACAAGATGGTTCATCAGCACGAGCTTTTGAAAACAACTGAAAGATGGATTTTCAAAACAAACTTTGAGCCTGTGGGAAAATGCTTTATGCAGACCGTCAAAATTACCACAGTCAGAAGGAGACAAAGGCTCCTGCAGTTTGAATGCATTCTATTTCGAAGACAGCAAAATGTGATCCATTGTAAGAGAAAATTAAAGGAACAGCTCATTGAACAACAGATAAACGCATTGGCCGAATTTATTGTACTGAGAAAGTGGATTGAGGATTGCAAACGACCTTCAAAGAAAAATTAGCAAGAGTTTCCAGCAATGTGAAAAACGTGGACGGATTTCAGAAAAATGAAATGCCAACACGATCTAATAGTGAGAAGCAAGGGGCAATGTCGACATCAACAGCTTAGCAAAGATTTTTTCTACATTCAACTGTGAATAAAAACTTAACAGTTTCATCAGTATTGCAGACAGTTTGTAGGGACTATTACAATTCATTGGATGCAAGAACTTCATTATTGGCCCGAGTTAAACCACATGTCATACCTAAGTTAGTAAAATACACTATAGAAACATATAAATTGACTCAATTTTTGGTTCACTTAAGGACACTGATCTAAGCATAATTTATTCAAAATGTCAATTTGTCATGAAATCTGGCACTATGAACTATTGGGTATACAGTATCAGATAAAAACTTTAGGAACAAGATTCAAAAATTGAGTCAACACTTAAATTAAAATTTAGAAAAATGTCTGCGCCTAATTTAAAGATTTCAAACGAAATATAACACTTTAAACAGAGAACAAATGGTTGAAACGGCGGTAGAGCAACTTAAGCAAGCGTTAGGGAAACTTAGTTTGGATACTAATATAACACTGAACTTTGTAGTTTTTTATGGACGCGTCTTTGCATGGTATTCGCGCATTCAATCCTAAAGGCAACAATGGCGTGAGAGAGTGATTACGCAAGCGAGCAGCGATCTTACTAAAAATCGGAGAAAAACTCAGACCAAAACTGATCATTTGGCATTTGTTCATTTCACTCAACAATTCATAAATGGGACAAAAATCATTAAGTGTTATTAACCATTGAGCACTCACGTTGATATATTGTTCTGAGGAATCAGATTGATGTATTGAAAAGCTCTGAAAGTTTTCTTAATCCAAACAGGAGGCCGGAAAAAACCGCCCGGGAAGGCCATTGAGAGTACCACAGACAGAAAAAGACCATGAGTCCCTTCAACCGAATTACTTGAATGTGGAAGAGAAAAACATACGGCCGATTGGCATAGAGAATATGTGGAAACCCTTAAAAAACTATAGAAAATTACAATTGAACTTTTGTACTGAACGTTTCAACAAAAGATGCACTAGAGCCAAAAGAATGAAACTAAAAAACGCAAAATGAATCTAAAAACTTTAAAACCATTTTAACAAGGACAACCATTTTATAGAAATTCACGTTGGCGCTCCAAACTTGAATAAAATCCTGGCAGAGGAAAATGGTTCTAAACAGTTTTATGCAAAGACATTTGTAGAAAAGAAACACAGTAGCACTTAAGGAAGAAATTTGAAAAACAGGGTTTCAAGAAACACAACGAGGTGGGATTACTAGAAAATCAACAGCAGTTACCACCAACAAAAAGAGCACATGAAAACAATAACCGTTCTAAATTATCCGCACAACAGACGGGTGATAGCTTTGCAGAAACAGTTAGAAAGAGTTTTAAAGCAACGAGCTTCTGAATATGTGTGAACATATCAACACAGCCTTGTGAACACTTTGAAAACATCCTACACACACAATTATATGCCAAAAAGAGACTGACCAAATACAAAACAAACGATATTATAGAGGATCAGGTACAACAAGGAGGACCTATCAAATCCAAAAAACGCATGAGCAAATATATTATTGCATGTACAAAGCAGCAAATAAAATAACCAACTGAAAAACAGTTCGCTATCACAATGTGACTTTTCTATAACAAAAAATATAAGAAACATATATAGATGACAAGTTTAAAGTGATTCACTTTCAAAAGGCGAAACTAAGAAAAAACAATATGTGTGAAACACTCACCTGAAACCAAAACTCAGATGGAAGTTTCTTTATTTGGTTGTTGTTTTAGTATTGCAGCAATTCATTGATATTAAGTGTAAGGATTTGAACACAGCCAATAGTACGCTAAGATAGAAGTTATCAAATGCTAAACAACCGATATATAAAACAAGCAGGTAAACCAAAAGGATCTACCTACTCTAAAAAATGCATGAGCAATGTGATTAATACTGCATAATCTATAACTAAACTTGAAAAACAGCTTTGCATCACATGTGTCATATCTGTAAGAAAATCGCTCATAAAGATTGTGGAGAGTATCGTAGACAAAGAACATTAGTCGATCGTTTATTTGAGAAATTTTAAAGTGGTACACAAAACATTTGGCCCATTTGAAAAGGGAATAAGCGGAACAACTTATAAAACAAAATAAAAAAGCGGACGAACTTTTTGTACTGAGAGAGTGAATTGATGCTGGCAAGTTCCCTCCAAGCGGAGCAATAGCAAGAGTTTCCACATCAACGTGGAAATTCTGGACTGAGTTAGAAGACTTGAATTTGTAAAACAATCTATATAGGGGAAACAAACGCATCAACGACATCAAAAACTTAGAAAAAAACAATGTCCATGAGTAGGCACATTAATGCAGTGAGTGCAGTCAGAAGACGTCACCATATCAGAATCAATTTCACTGCCTGTCATTTTGCAAATCATCTTATCATTTTTGGCAAGCTGTCTAGGGTCGTCATGGAACTTCCAGCCCAAAAGTATGGCGGAAAATAAGTATTAATAATTCGGGACCAATTTAAAAAGTGATATGAACCGGTTCAAACTATTAATCAACAAGCGTCAACGGTAGCAAAACCATTGTAAATGCAGAAGTCTTTAAATATGGTTGTCGATCGGATTTGATAAGGGGAATAGTTTTATGTCAAAACATTTGAAGCGTGAGATTGAGAGAACAGCAAAAAACAGTTTACAATTCTAAGGATAACAACACAATGATTGAGACTACAAACCAAGTCACCGAAGAGAGTTTGCAAAGTAAAAAGGAAATTACCAAAGCCTTTAGCCACGACACTTTCAGTCATTGTTTTACTTTGTTAATGATGACCTAAAAATCGTCACTTCACTATGTGAACAAAAAGAGCTCTTTTTAATTACTTTTGGAAGCATGAGCTGCCAATTGATTCCTTGTACCAGAATGGTGCCGAAGAATTTTTTTCCGACAAAAGGTGATTTCGCTATGAATTTGAAAGACAAACTGCTGTTTTACCACGAACTGGAATGTACAGGATGACATAAATTTGGAACAAAAATGACCGCAACACATTCGGACTGACTATGCAAAGAAATGATTAAGTAAAAGTGTTCAATCAGACTATGAAAACTGGCAGACGGAGACACCTAAAAAATCTTTGTGAGAAAATGAAAACGCAACAAAGAATTTTTATGTCAAAAATTTCAACAAGAGATGTACTATAACGGCAAAGAATCAAACTAAACAAAATAACAATGAAAACGATTTCATAGAAATTAAAGCGAGCTCTCTGAATGAGAATGAAACGTTGACAGAGGAAAAAAGTTCTAAAAAACTTTATGCCAAGAAGTTAGCAGAACGGAATCACACAACACAGGGAAACTAAGGAAGAAAATTGAAAAAATAGAGTTAAAAAAACGGGGTGGAAGTACCAATCAATTTACCCCAGTTAACACAAGCTGAAAGAAAGAGCAAAAGCACAACAATACCTGTACCAAAAAATCAGCACAACATCGGCGTAAAATAAATGCGCATACAGTTGGCAACAGTTAAAGTAACAAACATCTGAACATGCCTGAGCATTCTTACACTGACTCAACTTCGCAAAAACTTAGCAAGCAATGTTATCAAAAATCATTGCGTGGGGAACAACAAAAAAGTAACCTGAAAGACTACTTTCTTTTCATTTACAACCATATAGATGAAAAACCTGAAAATGATGCGCTTTGAAAAGTGAAAGTACAATGCGTGAAACACACATTAAAAGTGAAAAAATGACATTTTCTCGCTCGTTTGTTTTTTTAATATCAATTTTAATATCAAAATTTAGCATCAATTGATTGAGATTGTGGCCTTCGTGTTGGAAAAAATCTTAGACACGCAAAAATATGCCACGACGGAACTGACTAGTTCCAACACAACCGGTATCTTAGAATGCTGTTAAGCCAAAAAAAACCTACGTACTCTGAAATCATCATGAGCGTTTACATTACTAAAAGTAAAAAGCCGCATAAACTAAAACCAATCTGATGAAAGAGTTTGGTATCACCATGTCTTATATTTGAGTGAGCAATCTCAATTTATTTATGAAATTTACCAGAAAAGGAACCAACCTGCCAAATCCTAGGGCAGGGAAACAATGTTCAGTGCAGCAGTTCAGAAACATGGCCGACCTGACTCTGAGGTTGTTCGAAGAATTGGAAATTATTTCGTGAAAGGACGTGGCGTAAAAGTAAACTAAAATAACCTGTTGACAGGATCAGTCTTTCAGGTGAACAACAAAAAACAGCGTTGCAGGAAACACAAAATTTTTCTTGGGAACTCTGTTAAAAAAGCAAAAGAAAGATGGGAGGCAGCATGGTTACAACTAAGAGACCTTTTGAAGCAAGAGCAGGAAACCATATATCATGGCAAAAGTTTCGAATTTGAATCAATGCTTTAATTATTTGATCACGGCAAGGAAGAGGTCTTCTATGCTATTGTTATATTTTCTGTCCGCAACTGCTAGGAGTAATAGTTACTTGATGAGCAAGTTAGACCGAAAAAACTTTGTTGATCAATTGAAAAACAAACAAATCGATCAAACTATATATAAATTTCAGAAAAAAAACCCCAAAATAATTTGTTTGAAAACTTGGACAGTGCAGACAAAAAAACGTAAATTTATGTGTTGGTCTCTCCAGAAATGTTTTGTAGTTGAACAGTGAACCGGCAAACTGAAAATAGGCAGTGAATTAAATAATTAACAGCCACAATCGATGGAAACGGTCAGTTGTTTTATTTAATCAATATAACGCTCTGGGACTTGACGCAGATAGATTGTAAGGGGTATTTTAAGCATTAAAAAGCTAAGGCCGTTCGAGTCGTTGAAAAATTGTTCTGTAGCAAAAGGTACCAATTAATATATGTTTTGGCAAAACCGCAGAAAAGATAAACACAGAGATCCAATTTCAAGAGTGTTCTATAGAAAATTTAAACTTGCGATTTGCAACCCTGGATACTCGTACGCAATTCAAATTGCACAACGGGTCATGGATAGAATATTGCCGTTAATTGACTGTAATAGATGAACCCGAGGACTTGCCGTGTCAAAAGACTAAGGTCAATTGGCCCCGTCCAGTCTCACGGAAAAGCTATTCGGTATTTCAGAACTTGATTAAAGCAACTTGATTAAGGCCGCCAAACGAATCAGAATTCAAAAAAAAATTACAAAGCAAAGCTCTGCTGGAACAAATGGAAATATTTGATTTATAGGGAGTTTTATAATTTGAATTCAAGATATGATCACCAATGGCGCCAAATGTTGATTTTTTAAATGCTTAGTGTTAGTGAAGAAAACCAAACTTATCTTGTTGCCAGGGAAAAATCATATATTGGATGACACGTTTCATTGGACCCAAAATCATCTTTTGCTTTGTCCGCGTTTTTCATTCAACTGATTTGCTATGCAGTTGAACAAAACCTGTACTTGCACTGCAACTAAAAAATACAATGAATGAAGTATGTTATTTTCAACAATTCAAACAAAGCTTTTTCATATATAACTTTACAAACAAAGAGGCCAGAATTGAAGTTAAAATAGTACAAAGAATGTAGTAGTGAAGGGAAAAAGAACTAAATTAGTGCATAGCATTACAGAATTTTAAACGTCGGAATTCTGATTCATGAAATACAGGAATGAAATAACAAAAAGTTGGTTTTTGGCAACTACGTGTAAAAAGAACCCCTGCGGAATAAAGTTGAGAAACAGAATATCATGAAACAACCACGACGTTGAAACCTACACTAGCTAACACAGACAGTAAGAGCAATTGCAGAACAATTAGTGTACCAAAGCATACGCACAAAAGCCTGATACCATTGAAGAAACAATAGTAAATAGTGAAAGCGACGAACTTCTGATTATGTCAACGCAGCGTTCTGAAAATTTTGAAGACAACCTACACACGTAAATATATGACGAGATAGAACTGATCAAATCGAAACCAACTAATATCATAGAGGTTGAAGGCATTTAACGCTCAAAAACCTAATCAGTGCGTCATCATATTTCAACGACTACCTTTCCCGTCGCTAATTGCATGTGACTCAAAGCATTTTTGTAACCTATGTCTACCATTTCGTCCAGAAAAAGGTGGTTGAGAGGGCTTCTTCAAAATGCTAGTTTAGAAAAACGAATCTGCAATTTTAGAAAAATTGAAAACTGCTGTTTCTTTTAAAAACTCTACATCTCTGACGTTTCGAATTATAAACAGGTTTGGGGTAACAATCAACATCACAAAACTACGGTAAAAAAAACGGAACTCTTAACATCTGATTCAAAATTATCCAGTCAACAAAATTCGACTAAATGCTGTGTTAAGCTTTAGATTATTTTGTTATTCTTATACTGTCCTCTTTTTTCTGGTACTTTGGGTCCTCCTTGCAAAAGTTTTCCGCGGTGGAGGTCCGTTTCAAGCTTTTTGTATTAATTTTCAGCTTTTGCTAAGCTTAATCAAAACTTTGAATAAATTTAATCCTGTGACCGCAGCATTTGTTAAAACATGGCGATTAAATTCAGCTCATAGCTCGATTCTTTCATGCTATGAGCAGAACATCTGAAAGTTTTGACACTAGAACAACAACAATGAGCTCGTTAAATCTTTGCTATGTCCAAATTTTTGACTGAGCAATTGTTTTGCTAGTCCACCTCATTTTTGCTTGTTGACCTCTTCTTCCATTTGAAATGGAGATATTTTCAATTT
>NC_134476.1:16597880-16697520 GCF_964194025.1 Convolutriloba macropyga | reverse complement strand
TGAAAGAACTTAACACTTGAATCAATATTTGCTCTATATGTGGCTCGATCAAGAAAAATTGACCGCTGAATTCTTGATTTCAGTCATCACAAACCGAAACCTTTTTGCACAAAATTTATATTAACATGCTCGCTGATGTTGAACGCATAATAATTGTTCACCAATTTCGATAGCACGAGAAGATCTATTATCACAATGTAATAGTTATCGGTATTACATTCAGGGATCTTAGTCTTTCGCAATAAGTAAAAGCTCGGTAGGATTCATTTCGAAAATATTTCATTAGATTTTTCTAAGAATCGCATGTCAAATTTTGAAGGCATATAATAGTTAGATCAATAGATTAAGATTGCAATAAGCGTACTCTTATATGAATTTAGTTTTGTAGTAGATATGATGAGTTTCGTTTAATTTTTTGGAAGAGTTTTTCGGCTTTACGAGTCCGCAATTCCACTTTTTCCTTCCAACCTTCCAGGAGAGGCTGTCGTTCATAGTGATTCCAAGGTCTTCTACAGTTCTCGATTGTTCAATCGACCATTGAAATATCAGCGGACTTAGACTTGACTTGATATTAAAATTTATTTACTGACGTTTCGATAAATTGAAGCTGATGTTATTTGGGTATCTTCGACGCAAAATTGAATATAGATCTCGTTTGATTCCGGGTGCGTTTCCAAGATCTTCATTATATATTAAATTTAGTTCGTTAACAGTGGGGACGACTTTGGAGTTGAAAACAGTTTCAGGTAAATCTTTGTTGAAAAGAAGAATAAGTACTGGCCATTTTTTGAGTACAACCAAAGTGACCGGCGAATTCTTCGATTTTAGATTTCAAAATTTCCCGTATTTCAGTCTCTCGCTCGGATAACTCTTTGAGATCTTGAACAGTTCGCCGCTTTTTCCAACACAAATGATTTTACGTAAGAGTAATCAATGATCAATTTGTTCGAAAGCTTAGGAAAACTCAAACAAAAATGAGCTTTTTTGTCTATTGTTCTCAGACCTGAATTTATATATTGTATCCAAGTAGGTAATCATTTCATGAGTAGCTGATCTTCTTTCACAAAAATTGAACTGTGAATCAGTTGTGAGTCCCCTGAAAAAAATTGACAATTAAACCATACAAAAATTTGTGCAAAACTTTCGAAACAATGCATATTAGTGTTACCGGACGATAATTTACCACATCTGCTTTTGATCTTTTTTCTTAAAAGCTTGGCTAATTTTTATTTTCAGAGCACTAGGATAGGTTCCGAGGCGCCTAAATTTATCTAATAACTCTAAGATGGATTTCGTAAGTTCTTTTGCGCAGTTCCTAGGTACAACTGCAGGCAAATTATTAGGACCACCTGACTTTGATACGTTTAATGACCCAAGAATTTCAACTACTGCGTTTTTCGTGACAGTAAAATTGTTCAAAATCCTATTTTCGTCCAAATTATTTCTGAAGAGCGATGTAATGGTGAAAACTGAACAGTAATCTTTATTAAAAAGAGAAGCTTTTTCAGCATCCATTTGCTACGTCTTTGTTCCTTTTAACCTGAGGCGGAACTGACGGTCCTTTCCGTAAGCTTTTAAAATACTTGTACATTGCTTGAGAATTTCATGAGTTGAAAAGCTTTGATTCGTAGTTTTTCTGGCCTAGGTTGTAACGTAAAGTTGCTTTGGAAAGATAACCAAACACTGCCCCAAAGTTGATGGACTTTTTTTGGAAACGCTGCTGCGGAGCGAGAAAATCACTTTGACAAAAAAATTTTCTGCAACAATTTATGTTCTTTTACCACCATGGGCTGAAAAATTGTCCCACCAAACACAAAAGTCATCGCGATGTTTTGTAGAAACTGTCTGCACAACTCTCTGCTGCATGGAAGGCTGCTACAAGTGGGAGGAAACCTTGTGCGTCTGCAGATTTTGTGAAAAAACTATTTTATCAGATGATCAAATACTCTATTGTGCCTGATTTTTAAAACTGTCTCTACGTCAGAAGTATTATAAACTCACAAAGTGAATGAAACAACTACACTATGTACATAATTGGCATTGTAAATTTCATTTGTAAATTTTTTAGTGGGATCTGATGTTCAATTCGATATTCTTCTGTCGAAATTTTAATCATTGCTTGTCCATTTTTAGAATTGTCATTGCTTCAAAAGTTTTACAAATTCTTAAATTGAATGGAACAATTACTCACTGTAAATTTTAACCTTTGTAAATTTAACTTGTAATTTTGTCCGTGGGTTCTGATGCTTAATTCAATCTTCTTGTCCAAATTTTGTTTTCAGATCGAGTCTTTTGTACTATGCTTGAAGACTTCGTGTGCGTTGAGTAATGAGTGCGTTGAGTAAAACCCAATTTTATCCAAAGCGATGGCCTTTTAAACAGCCTCGAACACTTTGGTACAGGTTCAAAGAAATTGCAACAATCGCAGTAATCGGAAGTGTCTCCAAATTTTGGCTCCGTATTTTAAGCACGACTCGCACAAAAAATCTTACAACTTTTTCTGATTTGGCTGTAAAAAATGTCAACAAAGATCGTCCTTTGCTCACTATTTCAAATCACGATTGCTGCATCGACGACCCTGTTCTCTTTGGATTGCTGCCATTTCGTTTGCTATCAAACGCAAATAATATCAGGTGGACCCCAGGGGCTGATGAAGTTATGTTTTATAACAATAAACTAGCAACATTATTTGGGTGGGGAAGAGTTGTCCCGACTATCAGAGGGTGGGGAGTGCATCAAGCATGCATGAATCTGTGTCTAGAAAAGCTGAATTTAGGTGAGCTAGTTATTCCTTTTAACATCGGGTCTGTTGACAGCTGAGGCTTTTGGTTTCATTAATTTTCTACCTAAATTTGCATACAGGAGTATACATAATCTCACATTAAGGTAGCTATGGTCTCAAACGATCTGCCTGGTTAATCTTTAAAACAGTTCATTGAGTTGGCTCGTTTGGGTATACGCGCACGTAGTTAGGGCAATGTTTAGGGCTATGTGATATTTGCTTACTATTAGGCGTTCGGAATAAAGAAAAAAACGTAACCAGATAATGTAATTGTTGCAGGTGGCTGGGTTCATTTATTCGCAGAAGGGAAAATCAACGTAGACCACAGACTGATGCGTCTTAAGTGGGGTGCCGCTAGATTGTTGCATGATGCCAAAACAACTCCAATAGTCTTGCCAATGTGGCATATAGGAATGGACGAGTTGCTTCCAAACAAGAAGCCATATATACCTCAAATAGGACAGAAGATTACGCTCGTTGTTGGAAATCCAATAGACGTTTCTGAGCAACTCGAAAAACTGAAGAAGTTGAAATATACGAATACTGAAATCAGAAAACGTATCTCGGATCACCTTCAGAGAGAGCTTTTTGCTGTTAAACAGCAATGTGAAGATATGCATAGAAATCTGTATGGTGTAATTAGATGATATTACATGTTTTGATTATTAATGGGACAAAGTCTAACTACTTATCGGAAGAACATTGTAGCTGCTCTCCAGTTTTCAATATTTATTTTGCTAATTAGATCATTTATGAGATCGATTTTTGTGTTCTTCAGATTCAGAATGACAGTAGTAATTGACTCAAGTTTTGCTGACAAAGCTGAAATGTGTCCGCTGTTTGAAAGCGAGCTCTACTGTCCCGAGGAACACGAGTGTCTCTATGTACATGGACTTAGAGAGCTTCGATCTGCTGAAAATCCTCTGTACATATCTCAAAAATTGAGGTCTTTTTAATAGTCGCAAAGCAAAGCCTCTCTTGTTTTTTTTTTAAAATATAGAGAATTGAATTGTATTGGGGCGCAGCCTTTTTTTTAAAGATCTTTTCACACTTAATTTTTGAAATCAAATTGTATTAGTGATTTTGGTCAGGAAATGGAGCGAAAAAGCGAGTGGCTTGCGGCGTGAAATTTTTTCAGTCGATTTTTCACGTAGAGTGAGTAAGCAAAAATTGGCTCTGTCTTTGGCGTTTTTTTGGTCACGTGCGGCGATTTTAATTGCATGTCATGCTTTGTTTTTTAATAGCCGCACAGCGATAGCTGGGGCTATTATTGGCCTTCTCTTGGTTTTTTACGACTCGAAGAGGAGTATTGGTTTTCTTAAGGTTTTTTTTTTTTTACCGGAAGTACTATTCGTTCAGACGATGTTTTGACCTAAAAGCGAAAGCGAGTAAAAATGCAGTGTGAACTAATTTTTTCTGAGCGAGAGAAGTTTTTTGATCATGCGCTGCGTTTAGTGAATGACTTTTTGACATTGAAAAGTAGTTTTTGACTGAATGGAACATATAGATAACCGTTTTTAGCCGTTTTTTCGTCTAAGTGGCCTAGTTTTTTTGCTTGTAATTTGGTTTTTTTGTAGAAATAATTTTTAATCGATGCTATGTTGAAATGTAAACCCCGGAAATTGATAGCACAGTTTTTTGCATAGCCTGAAATTGTGTTTCAAATGCGAAATTGGCACATATTTCTTGATTTTTTAGTTAATTTTTGGCTTGGATCTTTTATCTTTTAGCTGTTTTTTTGTCAAAAATCAGTTAATATGGCAACTTCCCTTTGATAATTCATATACTCAATGCCTCTTTCTACCTCGATGTAATTTTGTTTCATAAAATTGTACATTTGCTAATCCGATTTTCGTAGTTTTTTTGCCAATTTTTTTCAGTTTTTTGTTTGTATTTTGCTTTTAATTACTAGAAACAGCATTTTGGGCAACATGAGGGACTTTAATTTCGTTTCATTAAAAATTCAATCATTTTTTGGTGTTAAGTTTTTGAAAAAACAGATAAATTTTTTTCATAAATGCAGTCTTAAATATTCTTTGACCACCTTTTTACAAAATGTTTCATTGTTTCGTATGTCTGAATTCTGCTTTTTCTTGTTTTATTCTGTTCAGCAAGTTGGATTTTTGTCTCGAATGACTCCTTCATGAACGCTCTTATAAAGACATGCTTTTGTACTCCCTCATCGTGTGTAAGTATTTTTCTTGATTTTTTTAAATTTGATTTTTAACTTTCAAAAATCAAGAATTGGTCTTTTTGTTACGGTGTTCCTAACATTGTGACCATATTCTTCACTTTCTCGTTTGTATCATTCTAGTTTTGTCCTGGCACCTACTTTTGTAGTCGTTATATTGATTTTTTCAGTTGTTAAAAAATTGAATGAATTCAGCTTTTTCTTAGATCTTGGTTTCTTCGGTTTGCAATTGATTTAATTCAAAATAAGGGAGTACTGAGAGTTTGCTAGAAAGTCTTTTCCAACATTTCGACTTATTACTATTCATTGCATTTTTCCTCCGAGCTTGGTATTGTTTTTAGACGATTGTTTGCCTTTGAATATTATTCTGTTGCTTTTGTTTTTCAATGATTAATTTAATTTTTGAATTAGTATGAAATCATGTTGTCTAGCATATATACAACAAGGAAGAATCATGTATTTTTTTTGTCTTAATTGCCATGATTAGAAATCTAATTGTAGTGCTTCTCTGATTCTTAAGTTTGAGCACTGTTTTTTGAATAATTTTGACTTTCCTGTCTTTTTTGAAAAGTTTTTATCTGCCGTTTGCTTTTGCGATCTTTTTGAGATTAGAATCATTAATTATCTGAGGGCGATTGATGGCCCTGTCAGCTTTGTCGGGCTATCAGTTTTTTACCATCCTTAAAATTTCAGACTTATTTAACGTTACCAAACGTTTTCAATAATAAAATTTTGCTGCATTTTCTTTCTCTTGGTGACAGTGGTTTAAATTTCACCGATTTTAAGATCAGACCCGCGGAGGTAATGAGTTAATGGTTTAATACAAAAGGTAATGGCTTCAGCTTTTTGTGAAGTTTTGGTGCTTCGAGTCGCTTCCGGAATTCTTCCGGCTATGTTTTTTTATTTCGTCGTCATGATTTTTGTTACGACCATATGACGTCACAGCCACTTTTTGTTCATTCGTTCATGCAATTTCAACTGAATTGCATGTGTGACGTCATTTTTCGTTCTTAGTGGAGAGCGAGTTTTTTTGTTCATGCGCGTGATTAAATTTTTGGTCACACTTGACTTACCTCACTCTCAAAAATGACTTCCTCTCTTTGAAATTGACTTTTATTTACTTTAATTCAAAGAGATAAGGTCAAATGGGTGTGTGTCACTCTAAATGAAGGTTATTTGAGATCAGCTAATAGAGGCAGCAATAACTTATACAGATTTTTAATCAAAATATAACAGATCAGCCTTCAATGAAAAGACTAATTTTTTTGGTCTGTCTTTTTTACTGTTTTTTTAGACTACCGATCTACGAATCTATTGCGGCTATTTTCTGGCAATCTGCCAGCTATGTTTTTTTAAATTCGCTTTTCGTCTTTCGTTTTACAAAAGTTTGACTCATGATTTACCTCACTCACTGATTCAACTGAATGGGTTTTAATTTCGTTCATTCACTGAATTACGTAATGTAGTGAAAAACAGTCAAAGTCAAAAGAGCAAAATCAAAAGAAACAGGCTAAGCCGATGAAGCCCGGTCTTTAATTTATAGTGCATTAGGTTCTCAAAATTCATGAGAGTGATTGCTAGCTGAAATTAGTATTAGTTAAATAGCATTCAGTGTAGAAGCTAATTTACGTATAGTTTTTGAATCTAACTGTACACCTTTTGAAGCTGAGGAAATTCTTATCTCTTCTCATAATTTTCTGTTTCAATCCCGACGTGCGTCAACGGCGGCTGTTTTCGGTAATTTGTTGGCTATGTGAGTTTCATTTATTGAAATTAACCAGTAATGTTTCAAGTAAGGAATCTTAATGCGAAAAATTGTAGAAGGCTAGAATTTTTTAGTCAACATTTTTGTTTCTTTGGATGCTTTAGTTAACTCTGTTGTGACGTCACTTTTCACTCTTAGTGGAGTACGATTTTTGTTCTTGGTCGCTCTCAAATTGATTTCTCTTTACTACAGTTCGTGGAGTTTAGGTCTATTGAGTTTGTTTCTCTGAAATTGAAGGTTTTCTGAGAGCAGTTAATAGAAGTAGTAAATTGTACAGAATCTTAATCAAATGATAGCATCACAGCATTTATTGAAAGTTTCTGGCCTTTTTTAACAATCTTTTTGAGACCGCAGATCTAGAAAGCTGTCGCAGCTCCTTAATTGCTCTGGAATGAAGTTCATAGCAATTATTGTAAACGTGTTGTTCTTTTTTAATGCAAATTTTTCACTTGACCATTTTGCATTTTTCCCCTAGAATATTCTTTGACTTCTCAAGTGACTTTTTCACGCTTTATTCGCGTGATTAAATTTCTCTCAAAAAGAGCTTGCTCGCTCTCAAATTGACTTTTCTTTACTACAGTTCGAGGAGTTAATGTCTCTTGAGTGTTTCTCTCGAATTGAAGATTTTCTGAGAGCAGTTAATCGAAGCAGTAGTAAATTATACAGAATTTTAAACAAATGATAGCATCACGGCATTTATTAATTGCTCTTGAACGAAGTTCATAGCAATTATTGTACATAGCAATTATTGTAAACATGTCTTTTTTATGCAAATTTTTCGCTTGACAATTTTGCGTTTTTCTTCTAGAACATTCTTTGACTTCTCAAGTGACTTTTTCACGCTTTCATTATTTTTTAGGGATCTCTAGTGCTCCTAAGTTGCTAATACAATGTCGGTTGCAGCGTAGCAAAATTAAGTGACTCGTAGCGCAGTAGTTAGTGTGGGTGGCCATGGACCTAGAGGTCGGTGGTTGGAATCCCGGCGGGGTCAAAGTTTTTTGTATCCATAAAAAATTGATCTAGACTCAAGACAATGAATTAAATTGCCTCGCCTGTCATTCAAGAGCAATTCTTCCGACATTTGTCGGTGTATGTTTGAAAGTTTTTGGTCCTTTTTAACAATCGTTTTGAGACCGCAGATCTACAAAGCTATCGCAGCTGTTTAATTGCTCTGGAACGAAGTTCATAGCGATTATTATAAACGTATTGGTCTTTTTTATGCAAATTTTTCACTTGACAAATTTGCGCTTTTCCCCTAGAACATTCTTTGACTTCTCAAGTGACTTTTTCTCGCTTTAGTTCTTCATTTTTTGTGTGATCTCTATTACTCTTGCTCCGGAGTAAAGCTTGTTGCTAAAATTAAATGATTGCAGCATAGTAAAAAGAATAGCCTGATAGCCGAGTGGGCAGTACTTGTGGCCAGGGAGGCATCTATTTGTGCACCCATAAAGAAAAAATTATCTAGGCTACAGCCCCTGAATTAAATTGCCTCGCCTGTCGTTCAAGAGCAATTCTTCCGACATTAGTCGGTTTATGTTTTTAAGCAATCTGCCAGCTATTTTATATCGTTTGTGTTTCAACTTTGATTCAAAATCACCACATTGCCTCAACATTTTTAAAATTCAGATCAATTTGAATTCACATGTATATGTTTCAAACTGATTTTCTTTTTCATGATCATTCACGCACTGTTTAACTTACCCTTAGAACGGGCGTTCTCATACACTAGAAAACTTTTTGTAGCTTAACTATACAATACAGATGATTCATAAAATAGAGTCAAGAAGCTTTCAATCTCACGTTTTCACCCCTATGATTATTATCGCTACTCATCGGTGCATTTTAGATTTTGTAGAAATTGACTTCTCAAAATTTCACTCTTCTTATTCACTAACTATTGTTTTCCGTTAAAAATTGTTTTCTGTACCGTGAAAACTGTATTCGACGAAATCTTGACTATTTCAAACAAATTCTAAAATACTAGACAAGTCTTAAAATCCAGAGAGACACAAAATGACACTAAATTTTCCAAATAGCATATTTCACTTTTTTGTGCAATGTATAACGTTGAAATTCTCTATTTCGATTTCAATATACTTCGATACCTAGATTCCAATTATTTGCACACTCCCTTTTGTCCAGGACGCACTCCCTTTTGCGCAGTTTATTGATCATTTGGTATAGTCGAATGGAAAATAAGTTGTGTTGTTATATCTATCAGTGCAATAATCGCAAAAAGTACATACTGTTTTGGTTTCATCCTTAGAACTTAAATTTTGGTATCCTTTTTCTGCTTATCATAATCGGTAAAGGAATAAATAACTTACCGGCATTTTACTCTTCTAAGATTTTAAAATATTCACAGAAAATTGCAATCAATCGTACAAAACAAAATTCTAATAGACGCAACTAATGCGCTGGATACACCTGAAGCTTATTTGGATATTTTTGGTTTGGTTTCTTTGACTTGGAATTTATCTTTCTAAATATTTGCCTTTCAATAATTGCCTTTCTAAAGTCAACGCATTGATGTTGAATTCCATGTTTAAACGCTGTTATTCTCATGGATAATTGACGGAAGTAATTGGGTTTGCAGCTTTGTAATGGTTCACTTTGAGCTCGAGGTCTGATTCAGAACCAGTTTCTGCTTTTGAAAGGATCCAAGCCATCTGTAATATGTGTTACCAAGTTGATAGTAATGTAATGTGTTTGTATACACAATAAGAGCAGAATACTAAATTCTCGGAAAGAAATTGGGCTCTTTCTCATTATAGCCCAGCCCCCCCCCCCCCCCCCAAGCTTAGTGGTCAGATAACCTATAGCCCCCACCACCAATCATGGTAATTATACCATAATGGTGGGCTGTAATTTCATGGGGGGCTATAATGGGAAAAGACGGAAAGTTGTTCTTAAGGGCTTTAGGAAAATCCGAAGAAACTTAGTTTTTGACAGAGCAAATAAAGCTGCGCACCGATTCGCACGAGCATTATTGATGTCTTTAATTGCTCTCGTAGAGAACAAGCAGCAGAACCCAATTGGCGGCAATTTAATACTAAAAGTCAAATGAAAAGTGCGCCTAAACCGGTGCTATTTTCCACTTTAAATCTTAATAGTGGTATATGTTAACCCCCCGGACTGAAGCAGGCTGCACTTGATTAGAGCTCCCACTAGTCGTTCGAGAGAAATTCTTCCGACGTTTAGTCGGTTATGTTTAAAAATCGGAATAATAAGCCGAGTTTTTACAGTACGCGTAAATTTTCTAAAACTTTATCGTATAGCTCTGATTGATAACGTTTGTCTATCGCATTACGATTTGGATATTTTCTGTTTGAAATTTTGAAAAGCGGTGGTCCTGATGTTTGAACACTCACGTGCACATTTTAAAATGCCGAAAGTCAGCAGTGCCAGAAGTTAAAATGCCAGAAGTGCCTACTTAGCCAGAAGTTGACTTCCGATGACTTTCGTCATTTTAAAACGCGCGCGTTTCGTGTTTTATGCATGGTTAAGTGACTCTGCAGAAGTCACTTCGAAATTCTCACTTAATATCTTTGCGGTTCTCGATAAACGCCAGAAGTTTTCAGTGACTTCAAGCAGAGTCAGGTAACCATTACATCATTTACAGTATCAGTGGCGACTTTTACTGATTATTTCACCGCAACGGATTCAGAGTTTGCGCACGTGTTTAAATACTGCAAATTTTCTACTTAAAAACGTAATTTCTGTTTTTTGACGCCCTTACGTTACTGAGCAAAGTTGTTTTTCAGATTCAAGATAGAGATGGGTACTAATTTTGAGCGAGAAATAATGGGTCGAATGGAAGACCACTATTTGTTTGCTCAAAGAGAGCATGAGCGAAGAGATCTTACAACAGTGTCACCCATAGTTGACTCGCAAAGGCAATCTGACGAACCAATTGAACTGGTTCAATCTTCTGTTCCTACTAACGACAGATATAAGACGGTAACATTTTACTTTGTATGTTTCTAAGTTAATTTGGATCTTTTCCGTTTGCCCCCCCCCAGTACGTTATGCGCCCCACAGTTACAGAGCCCGTGCCATTACATAGTAAATCAGTGTAAAAATATTGCACGTGCGTCTGGGGGGTGCAAATATGCGCCCACTAAGCGGGGGGGGGCACAAACGGAAAAGATCCGTTAATTTTTACGGGATAAATTTGTTACAGTGAATTTGGGGGTCTTTCCCACTATACCCCCCCCCCCCACTTAGGGGTTAGATAACTTAAAGCCCCCCCCAATGATGGTAAACATACCATTATGGGGGGGGGGTTATAATTTCGTGGGGGGGGGGGGGGGGTAAAATGTTAATGACCCTAAATTTGTTCGTAGACTCCTACAAAGCATCAGTTCGGAGACAAATTTCTGAAGAAATTAACTGTAAGGCCATTAATGTACAGGTTTTTAAAATTCTCAGGTTTTCTCTGATACCAATCTGATCACCTATTTGGCAAAGTTTGAGCAGTCTCCAAACTTATTGATGTTTCTAACGGCCGATTCTGATCACGTTTCAGAAAACGTGCAATTTCTACCTGAAATACGGGAATTGTACCAAAGGAGACAGTTGCATGTTTGCTCATGTCAAACCAGAGGGTGTAAATGCGCTGTCACAAGAATCTCAATCTGGGGGCTTTATTTCTTTGCTCCAACAGCCGACATCGTTTGTGCCCGAAAGCAGCCAAGAACAGTAATTATGCTCGAATAGTCCAAATGATACATGAAGGCAGTTTATTGATAACGGAAACAGTTAATTAGAAGAGCAAGTCCTGATAACCCTACAGTTTATAGAGTATTTTTGAAAATTTTTTGTCTGAAATGGAATTTATACATTAATTTTTAATTCCGTTTTAAGATAATTTTTTGGCCATTTGTGAGTGTCAAAAACTCTTGTACGCGATGAGTGTTTACTTTATGGTTAAGGGCCTCAAAATAGAAAACATATGATGGAAATTTTGGTAACGATTGGACTATTTGAGGCGCAACACTGCCCCTGATCCTGCGAAGTTCAAAACTCGCATGTGCATTCCGTTTCAAAAACAAAGATGCATGAAAAAGGATAAATGCAATTTTGCTCATGACGAAAGCGAGCTAAAAGTGCACCCCAAAGCGAGTACGGGCACCGTCAAAGATGTGAAGCAAAGTGGAATTTACAAGACAGAACTGTGCAAGAGCTTTGAGAAGAACGGACAGTGTTTTTTAGACGAGGATTGCATGTTCGCACACACCAGATATGAGCTGCGCCCTAAAGGGTTTAAAGGTTATTTGGTTTTGCTTTGTGAAATTTCTTCGTAGTATAAATTGTAAAACTGTTAAAGTAAAAGCAAATGGGTGAAGCTAGTCACGAGTTGATTATCGGTTTCAGCAACCAGTTTTAAAATTAATAAAATATACCACCCCTGGCTCTATTGCATTCGAATTCATCATTTTGAGAAATCTCTGAGAAGGTTCATAGAACTGCAGGCGTATATAATGAAAAAATTATCATTTTTCAGGAGACTTCGAAGAGAAGATCAAAACGAACCCAAACTGGAAATGCACATTGTGTGATATATTCCAGAAAAATGGTTCATGCCAAAGAACGGATTGTAACTTTGCTCATGGTCTAACTGAGCTGCGTTGTTCTAAGAGGCCAGAGAAACCCGATAAGCAATCCAGTTCGTACAAACGAGCTCTGTGTAAAGCGTTCTCGTCATCTGGATTTTGTAGAAATGGAAAGTTGTGCTCGTTTGCACACGGCGAAGTCGAACTTAGAGGTCAAAATAATGGAGCTATGAACGCTACAAATATGATGCAATTCGCTTCAAGTTTAACTGATCAACAAATTGGTCAGCAAAGTTCAGACCAACTAATGAATACACGAAAGCGAGGTGCCGAATTTGGGGCGCTGGGTCAGATGATATCTGCTCTGATGCCCGACACTTCTGGAAACGAGATGGCGGACGATATGAAAGTGTTTGCCGAATTTCTGCAGTTCAAGAAGTTTAAAAAGGCTTCTGAGCAGATGATGGCTCAAGCTAGTGGTAAGTTGACAGACAGGCGAGAAAGATACTTTGCCAATAGTCAGAATATTATCAAGGCTTTAAAATTAGCTTAACGGTTTTTCTTGGCCTCTCGAGGTTGCCCGCCATCGAGTCAGATAATTTATATGGAAGCTCAGTTTTCTTTATCAGTAAAAGGGACATTTTGGGGTGAGTACTTGAAGCATTTGTTGTCACATATCTATCTACCGTTTTTATATTCTCTATTATGCGAGAGCTATTGTAATTGCTTCTTTTGCATTCTGTGCGATTTCAGTAGTTTTTATAATTATTTTTATAGCTGCGAAGCTGTAAGCTGAGCGAAGCTATATTGCGGTGCTCTTGGTTTTTTTACAATTCAAAGAATTTGAATGGTATTGGGGCGCTGTCTTTTTAATAGCCGCACAGCGATAGCTGGGGCTATTATTGGCCTTCTCTTGGTTTTTTACAATTCAAAGAATTTGAATTGTATTGGGGCGCTGTCTTTTTTTTAAGATCTGTTCACACATTTTCATGATTTTTGAAGTCAAATTGGAGTGGTGATTTTGGTCACGCCGAAACAGGAAATGGAGCGAAAAAGCGAGTGGTTGTGCGGCGTGAATTTTTTTCGCTCTAATTTTAAAGTAGAGTGAGAATACGGTGTTTGAACAAAAATTCGCTTTATCGGTAGTGGACTTTTGTTCACATGCGGCAATTTCACTCTGATTTTTACTGTTTTTTTCGATTTTTTGGATCGGATTTTTTTCTACATGGTTTTCCCAATCCATTCACAGCTCATTCTAGGCCTAGCTTTTTGTTTGAATTAAATTTTCATTTCTCGCTAGGGGTTTTTTTGTTCACATGCGGCATTTTGACATTGATTTTCTGTTTATTTCTTATGTTTTTGTTCTGATTTTTTTTAAAATGGTGCTCTCAATTCACTCATAGTCCATTCTAGGTCTAGTTTTTCTGTTTAGTCAATGAAAATTCTTTGAATTGTACGTCAGGACTTGTCCTGCTATGTTTTTTTATTTCGTCATGATTTTTGTTACGACCATATGACGTCACAGCCGCTTTTTGTTCATTCGTTCATGCAATTTCAACTGAATTGCATGTGTGACGTCATTTTTTGCTCTTAGTGGAGCGAGTTTTTTTGTTCATGCGCGTGATTAAATTTTTGGTCACACTTGACTTACCTCACTCTCAAAAATGACTTCCTCACTTTGAAATTGACTTTTATTTACTTTAATTCAAAGAGATAACGTCAAATGGGTGTGTGTCACTCTAAATGAAGGTTATTTGAGATCAGCTAAAAGAGGCAGCAATAATTTATACATATTTTTAATCAAAATATAACAGATCAGCCTTCAATGAAAAGACGAATTTTTTTGGTCTGTCTTTTTTACTGTTTTTGTAGACTGCCGATCTACAAAGCTATTGCGGCTATTTTCTGGCAATCTGCCAGCTATGTTTTTTAAGATGTTTACACATTTTCATGATTTTTGAAGTCAAATTGGAGTAGTGATTTTGGTCACGCCGAAACAGGAAGTGGAGCGAAAAAGCGAGTGGTTTTGCGGCGTGAAATTTTTTTGCTCTAAATTTGAAGTAGAGTGAGAAAACGGTGTTGGAACAAAAATTCGCTTTCTCGCTAGTGGTTTTTTGTTCACATGCGGCAATTTCACTTTGATTTTTACTGTTTTTTTTTTTAATTTTTTTATCCGATTTTTTTCTAAATGGTTTTTCCAATCCATTCATAGTCCGTTCTAGGTCTAGTTTTCTGTTTAGTCAATGAAAATTTTTTGAATTGTACGTCAGGACTTGTCCTGCTATGTTTTTTTGTTTCGTCGTCTGACGCTCTTTTTCGTTCTTTTGTTCACACAGCAAAGCTGAAAAAGTCAAATTTTCTGATTGACTTATTCCTCTCACTAACGGCGTTTGCGCGCGTGACGTCATTTCTCAATCTCTCTAGAAAAAAGTATTTAAGGCATTTGCGTGATTAGATTTTGATCATACGTGACTTACCTCTGTCAATAAAAATGACTTTTGCACTGTAAAAACTTTAAGTTTATATTGAATTAATTTAAGGTCAAGGGAACTCATATGTGCAGTGAAGGTCCCTAATAAGAGGCTTCTGCGGAATGAATTTTAACAAGCTTTATTAATTTATCGCTGAAGGTTTTGTACCTAGATTTTTGAGCGGCGTCAATTGTGTTTCGATTTAGATCTGTATCTGTTTCTATCTCTATTATAAGGCACGCAAGTCTATTCTTTCGCAGCTATTCCGGCAATCTGCCGGCTATGTTTATTATTATTGTTATTATTATCATTATTTTTATTATTATTGTTATTATTATTTTTGTTATTATTATTATTATTATTATTATTATTATTATTATTATTATTATTATTATTATTATTATTACTATTATTATTATTAATAGCCGCACAGCGACAGCTGGGGCTATTATTGGCCTTCTCTTGGTTTTTTTATTTCGTCGTCATGATTTTTGTTACGACCATTTGACGTCACAGCCACTTTTTGTTCATTCGTTCATGCAATTTCAACTGAATTGCATGTGTAACGTCATTTTTCGTTCTTAGTGGAGAGCGAGTTTTTTTGTTCATGCGCGTGATTAAATTTTTGGTCACACTTGACTTACCTCACTCTCAAAAATGACTTCCTCTCTTTGAAATTGACTTTTATTTACTTTAATTCAAAGAGATAAGGTCAAATGGGTGTGTGTCACTCTAAATGAAGGTTATTTGAGATCAGCTAATAGAGGCAGCAATAACTTATACAGATTTTTAATCAAAATATAACAGATCAGCCTTCAATGAAAAGACTAATTTTTTTGGTCTGTCTTTTTTACTGTTTTTTAGACTGCCGATCTACGAATCTATTGCGGCTATTTTCTGGCAATCTGCCAGCTATGTTTGTTATTATGCATATTATACTTAATTGCAAGTCCGCAAATGTATTAGATAAACGAATTTCACAAAAAAGTTGATAATAAAAAGTGAGGCTTTCTAGTTCACTAAGGGTTTGATGTGATTGAAACTTTAACGATTGTCGATGGTAAATACAACACGGCATACTTGAAAAAATTCAACTGTATAATTACTCTATTCCTCCGAATAATGACTTTATAATTTTTCTATTCCTCTATAGATTATCCCACTGTAATTTGTTCCAATGTATTTTTGCTTTATTCCTCTGTACTTTTTTGACAAATGTTGGAAAAATACAATGCAAAAAACTTTAAAATGCATTTGTAAAATAAATTTATTCCTCTGGACTCTTCCTTTGACAGTATTTTTTGTCAGAGTTTTGAAAATCTCACCTTGTGGGCTTTCAACAAAGGGCCTTAGTAGCGGTAGTAATAAAAGTGAAGGATTTTGGGCACGCGCCCGATGATTTGCACCCCTTAAGAGTTACTGCCCACTTTTGCTTTAGTGGATTCTGAGTTTTGAAATCAGACTGCAGCTCCCACATCTGCAGGACAACCTCCACGTGCATCTGTCTTGTCTGAGAATTTATTCTCGAGGAATTTTTAGTAGCTTTTTGTTAATGTGCATTAATTTAACTCATTTCCATAATGTTTGTACATCTTGAGTAGGTTGTTGAGCAGTATCTCTATTGGTTAGAAAAAGTTGTCTAACGTTTTAGACAATCGAATTTTCAGTACGTTCAGTTTATCGCTGTTACATTGTCGTGTTGCAGGTGTGCTTATTAGCTGAGAGCCCAGGCTTACATCATACTTTCCGTTTTCCAATGCTACCAAATACAAGATGTTTCGATGCATATATATATATATATATAAGGGTAACGCCCAGAGAGTTTTGAGTCTTTCTTTTGAGGGCATTGAGCAACCCAGTATCCACTTGGATGCCATATTTCGCTCATTTTGGTCAATTTTGGCCAGGGTTTTACGATTAGGCATCCACGCTTGCGAGGCATAACTGAGTATAGGCACAACACAGCTATCGTATGCATGATTACGTTTCAGCTGGAAGAAGGCGCCTGCGGCTTTTCAGGTCCGCAATGAACAGTTTCTAATTGCTCTCAAACGAAACCGATTTCTCATTTAATCCATTCGACTTTTAGGTGCTCTTGGAGCTAGAGTCTCCTTTACTATATTTTAATTATGCAATTCATCTAAGCTGTTTTTGAAACTTAAGTTTCTGGTGTGAATGGAGGTTCTTAGGGTTTGACCCCCCCCCCTCCCCCTTACCCATCCCGCGATTTCACCACACACTTCACTATCCTCCTCAAACCGTACTTGGCAACTCTCGTAGCCAACTGCTCGCCAGTCTTTGATAGCAATTTTGTCGGTTATGTTCATTCCAGGCAGCGGTTTTCTGCTATCAGGCCAAGGTCTCTTTGACTCGGTGGATGTTAAAAGTTTGATCAAATGAAACACCGTCGGTTAGCCTCTTGATGTTAGGATGTGGGATTTCTTTTTGTTCGGTTGCATTCTGCTCGCTTTCATTCAGTTTTCTACGTTTTTGAAAGCAATATTCCATTTTGGTTTGTGTGATAAATTTGAAATAATCAGGATAGGGATAACTGTCCATGGTGGGAGTATTGTATTGGGGAATTCATTAACAAAGATTAGAGATAGCAGAGGTGATAAGATGGAGCCTGGAGGCTCAACGCGGGTAACTTCCCTTGAAGTAGTGAGGCCTCCATTTACTTCATCTTTTATTATCTTACGCTTATGTATGAAGCCATCAGTCTCAGCAGTTTCCAGCATTGCCAAAAGTTTTCAGTTTGTATCATGCCGTCTGGTACCGTATCGAAAGTTTTTGCGAGATAAAGGTACAAGATCGCTAGTTGATTATTTCGTTCATAATCCTTGTAGGATAATATCTTACCAAGGAGTGCTGAAGAGAGATTTTTCTGAATCCCAATTGATTTTCTTGGAAATTTTTCACAAAGGCGTACAGGTAATCCAAAATGAACTTTTCAAAGACTAGAGGAACAAGTGAGTAGGCTATTTTGCCTGTGACAAACCACATCATCCTTGTTTTTTAAAAAAAAATTGGCGTTGCTTGGCTTAGTTTCAATTGCTTACGATACTGGCATTGTTCAAACAGGTTTAAAAAAGTACTGAAAACGTTTTCCTATTGTTTTATGATATCTCTGTAACTGTATTTTTTTCCAATGTTGTTGTCGTTACCAGATTTGCTTGTGTCCAGTGCACTTAGTATGTTACCGATTGCTCTTTTCAGGCAAGGGATGGAGCTTAAGTTTCCTCTGTCGTCGGAAAAGTTGATTGGATCTCGTTCTCTGAAAACACGTCAGAGTTTCGTTATAAAGTTCAGATTCCGCAACATCTGTTGCATCAATGTCATAAAGTTATACAATTTGTGGTGCTGTGGGAGTTCTGCTGATAAATTACAGGTGTATGTGAATTCTGCCGAATTTTCTACTCTTAAAGACCGTTTTCTCAATGTGGGTCAGGTCCTCTAATGCTTCTATCAATGCGCTTTTCCAGTTTATTGATTTTGATTTTTCTCGCCAGAGATGACTTTTGAGGTGGGTTCGTTTCAGTGTTTAGTCGTTTTAATAGGAGTAGTAAATATAGGGAGCACTGGGAAAGGGGGGGGGGGGTTATCATGCCATGGGGATAATAGGGTATAGATTTGCATGGGGATAATAGGGTATAGATTTGCATGGGGATAATAGGGCATAGATTTGCATGGGGATAATATGGTATATAATTGCATGGGGATAATATGGTATATAATTGCATGCGGATAATATGGTATATAATTGCACGCGGATAATACGTTATATAATTGCATGCGGATACGTTCTTATGCGGATAATGTGGCGGTAATTGTCTCGCCGTCTGACTTTCTTTTTCCCCTAACTTGACCGTCCGCTTGTTGAACTTAGGCTAAAGAAACTTTCGTACAAATTGAACTGAAAATAAAAATTGAATCAGGGGCGTTCAAATTAAAGCAACACTCCAAACAAAATCTGAACAAATCTCGCACAAAGTATTTCTCAACACTATTCTGAATTCAACACACTATGAAATTGAGTTTGTACACTGTCCCTTTCACTGTTCGCCGCTACTTTCTGTAGCTTCTAAATCAATGAATGAACAAAAACTTTGTTCCTCCTCTGAGCTGCTTCTATCAAAGTCAACAATTTGGTCATCAGAAATGTCCTCATCTCTTATTCCTCCCGCATTAATGAAACCAGGATCGGGCGGCGAATAGTGGCTGGCGTTGTCCAGAAGTAGGTTCAAGTTATCGCTACAGTGTTTTCTCATTCTTTTCTCCGGGGGTGGTAGATATGTTGGAAAGTCCCAATCCACTTCAGTGTCACGAAAAATTTCACTTAAATTGTCACTATTCTCTGTACTGTAATCCCAACTTATCTGACTTTGGTCAGGATCAAACCATCCGAGCGAACTAGACGTTTCGCTTTGATTATCGCCCACCACAGAAAAGTGTCCATATGGGAGCGTTCGCAACCCATCTCCGCAGATATATCTCTTATTATCAAATGCGGATAGAGATATTTTATTAGCTGTCACCGTTTTCAGTACATGATTTTCGGATGTTATTCTTGTATTTACCGCTCTAACTGGTTTCGATGTTTGGAGAGTTTCTTTATATAATTCGTGGGTGAGAAGTTTTTGGGCTGCCCTGGTCACACCTTTAGCAGACAACTTGCGGCAACCTAAACAAGGTAAACATGTTTTACAATAAGCTATTAAGTTTTGTTATGTAGTTTCCTCCAACGCACTTAACTTGCATTCAAATTACTGAGGGAAGGGGTTAGAAATTATTCATTATATGGACTCACTTTTTGATGTGATTGAATACATCTTGGGTTTGAGGCACACAAACTCGGATATATATTCTCCACTGAATTCGTCCTTGAATTTAAGGACTTCAGACTTATTGTTGTTGTCGTGAAGTGGGTGGTCTTCTGGATAGGATGAAAAATCGAATTCGTTTTTTACTTCCGCAGATTGGTTGGCTAAATCCTCATACAGATCTTTTGACTCAATTCTATATAAGAGGCTGTCTGTATCCGAGTACAATAGACGACATTGAAAGTTTTGTCGCATAACTTGATAAAGAAAGCGGTACATATAGTACTTAGACAAGTCGAGCACAGTTGCACCCACAATAGTCGGCGTATTCCATGTTATAATTTTCGGCTTGCTGCACATAGCGGCCATGTTCTCCCCAAATATTTTGAATCTCTCAAATTCGAATTTCGAAACAAGTTTTTCTGCTCTCTCCGCATTTCGTGTAATTTCCACCCTCGACTGTCGCCTTTTCGCCTCAATTGTTTTGCCATATACAGAATTATTCATGAGTTTATAATAATTCTGTTGGAATTTATTAGTTGCGTTTTTCCGCATATTGCTATTCAAGGTAATATACGGTTCGAGCCATCGTTCCTGATTGAATTGCAGCACGCGGTGAAGTTTCGTTATACGTAATCCAAGTTGCACATATAATTGGAGTAATTTATAATGGACTACGTAGTTCTTCTTGTCAAACAGTGTTTGCAGTAGTTTAGGGACCTTAGCTTCAGGAATATTGTACTGCTCTTTTAGGTTGATTTGGAAATCGCTTAGCCACACGTCTTGTACAATTTCCTTTACAGGCGCTAGCGGATAATCCCTTTGGTTGTCGTGAACGTCTCTAGGACACTCCAGATCCACTTCAGCAAAGTAGCCGATGGCAGAATCCTGAGGCATATTCAAGATCTGGCTAATGGAAACTTCATTGGCAAATCTAAAGCTTCCGATCGGAAGCAGCTCTTTCTGCATGACACCCCCATACAAATTATTAGCGTCGAGGCACAACCCGAATGTGGAAGCCTCTTCTGGGCTGAAGCCCGGTAAGAACTGATTGTTGGCTTTGAAGTACCTCGTTTCGAATACGGAAGTAATTCCGCCTCTTACTGACTGTTCAATCATGTGCAGGTGCTCGGGTTCTGTCAAAAGTTCTACGCGTGCTTTTGTTATCCGTAAAGCTGCATCTTTTGCCATATTTGGCGCTGTGAAAAATTGCGCCACGTCCAATCTGTATGTCTGGAAACTGATTTTGCGACAGTATTCCGAACAGCAGGCCAGAAGGGCAACGTCCAGTTTCAAATAGGAATCGTGGTAGTCCTGCATTGTCTCACAGTTTAGCAGCTACCACATCTTCTTCGCTTTATCTAATTCGGACTCATTGATTGATATTTTTCCGTTTTCCAAAGAATTCGTCCATTTGCTGAGAGCCGGCAGCTCCCTCTCCGCAAACTTTGACCGGTCGCTCATGTAGGAATAAGGGTAATAACACTTCTGCTTCAGAAGTTGTCTGTCAGGTGCAGGAATATGGGCGAACATAGACTCCATTATACCAAACTCTGACTCTGGCAAGGACTCCACCAGCTTTTCGAGAGATCCGTTGAAGAGTTTGTAAGAATCAACGAAGCGTAGATATTCGTAAACAGGTACGACCTTCTTGTCAGCCCTCTCAACTCTATCAACTTGCACTCCCAGCATCATTGCAATGTAATTTTCGTCTGTTGCTGGTATGACGTTGATTGTTGTTGTCGGTTCGCACTTTTGCAGACTAAGAAAAATATGATGGAGGTCATAATTTTGGATGTTGTGTCCAATTACGGGAATAAAATTGTAATTCCGGCGCGCTCTGTTACACTGTGGGTGGGCCCAACCCAGGAAGCCGCCGCTGTAATGGCAGTGGTCCAGATCTTTTTCGTCAGTTTCTGAGAATTCGTTTTCACAAATCCAACACTGTTTGCTCGCATCTTTATGAAGTGATGATCGGTCACCACGGAAGAAAGGGTGTTTGCGCTTCTGTTCGTGTATATCCTTAGCAAGTTTATGAATCATTTGAACGAAATTTTGCAGTTTTCCGAGCTGTCCAAATGAGTAAATTTGGGCTCGGGGTTGCCGTGCTCAATAACAGTCAATGCAAAGCCGCATGGTTCGTGAACTTCAATTGGTCGCGATGAAGCTCTCTCTTCACTTGGAGCACAGGAGGCCACTGGTTTGAGAAACGACTCGAAATCCAAATAGTTGACTAAGGGAGCAAACCAAGTAGCTGACCAGTTTGTGAATTTGTATAAATTATTGTCTGGTTTTGGCATGCGGATAACAGCTGGTGGATTATTACCGCAAACTTCAACATGATCCTTAAAGTTATTAACATCCTTGTGACACAAGTAAAGACAGTTCCGGCATAAGTGAAGAGTTGACTTGAATTTGATGTTTTTGATGAAGCAGAACAGCCTGCACAAATCTTTGATAAGAACGTAATGGTGTTTATCATTCTCATAAAGAAGAAGCAAATCGAGGCTCAATTCGGAAGTTGTCCTTTTAGACACCCGCATTGGAAAGAAATCTCGGTTTTCAAATCCAAAAACGTTAACCTCTACGTCGTTAAGTGTTTCAAACTTATCAATGTCATTGAAACCCATGGGCATTGAAAACTCACCAGCAGGCTGAAGCGATGACATGTTTTGATAGAACTCGGGTGATGTTAGCTTTAAAGAGTCATTTCGTCCTTCTTCTCCCTCAAAATTGTTGCACTTGAGATAGGAAGCTGCGATAAAGCTGTAAATGAAACAGTTGTTGTCTGTATGGTTCCTTATGTTGAGAAGGGCTCTACAATTTTGTAACTTTGTTGGTAAGGCAATAAATGAAGATCCAGTGGCCGGTCTGTATTTGGCGAACTTAATATTGACGCGAATAACTCTTTCCAACATCCAACCACTTCCAGAAGAGGCAAAGGTGAACAACACAGCGAGCATTTTTTCCACCATTTCTACAAAATTGTCATTTGAGAGCCCTTCAGCGTACACAGGAGTCATCAGAGAGTTAGCGAAGATGGTGATACGCTCGTCGTCTTCATCAGGCTCACGAAATTGTTTGAAAAGTTGCAGTTCTGCTGAGAATTGAATTTTTTGCGGGCCCGCTGATAGTTTTTGATCAATCAGTTCCTGAATTCGCTCCTGTTTGAACTTCATGAACGCCTGGAGGTCTCTTGCTGGCACCATTTCGTCATCCGTGGGTTCTATTGAGTAGGATTGAAGACTGCCATTAAAAGCTGACTGATCGGAGGGTTGAGTAGGTTGAAACTCAGTACCAAAGACTGGAATTGAATGAACTGACCTTGCATGTTGGGCATAGAGGTGCGAACTGTTGATTCCGAGGTGGCAAGCCCGACAACAGTTTGTGAACCTTGAATGTTGAGTTTGCATGTGTTCCTCCAGTTCTGACATTTTTCGAGATGTAAACTCACACAAAGAACAGTGATAAGTTGGTAATTTCATTTCATCTGGATGAAATTTTGTTTCATGGCGAGAACGATTTCCTCTAGTGCTAAGCACAGAGTCGCAATACCGACAAGCAAAAGTCATGACGATAGAATATAACAACTTGACTTGAATATAACAACTTGAATTGAATTTAGGAAAGAATTGAATGATTCGGAAAACTAGTATTGCACTTTGTGGTAATTGCATTCGCTACGAAGGGTGTTACATGAAGGCATTCTGTATAACAACGTAGTTTGGTGGGCGCCAAATTCAAACATTTGAATTCGTCAAAGTTTATTGGTTGAAACTGGCGGGAAATTTTTGGTTCGAATTTTTATTGAAAATAAACGCAAAAAAGATATAAAACACTTTCCGATTTCAAAACTATGTGCTATTAGACCCTCAGAGGGGTCATACCGAGTGTTGTTTTTGTGAATCACCTAAAAAAAGGCATTTCAAAAAGCTGAGAAACATGTTACTTTCTTTTGAGTTTTTCAAAAAATTACCATTTTAGACCTCTTAAAAAACGGGTGGTTAGAGTTGTCCTACGCTGTCAAGTGTGATGAGCAAAATTGCTCCCCGGGACGAAAAACATAGGACCGCACTAAAAAATTGCTCTAAAACGAACCGAAAAAAAGTTATTTTTTCTGTCAATCATCATAAATCAATGTCATTAAATGACAATTACATGACAGAAACATGTGTCTTTTTTCTGAAGCCTTTTTCGATGACAGGTGTTATGAGAGAAATTGATGCCGTGGGCCCACAATGTGCAAAAATGCAAAGAAACGCGATCTAACATCTTTCCTTAGGGTACTTCATATGCTAATTAATGCCAGATGTTAATGTGACATTGATGACCAGATGTTTTGGAAATCGGTGAAGGAGCCATTTTTCGGCCATGATGCTTATGACCAAAAAGATCCAGCATGTTCCCACAAAGACATTGGTATAAAAAAATTTCCATTTTTTTTCGTTAATTAGCAATTATGTTAATTAGTCACTAATTAGCCGTTAATTAGGCTTTAATTATCTCCGTAACGGTTAAGTTAAATTTGACGAGCGTGATGAGATGTTTTGCAGGACACAGTGTGCTGAGAACCCCTGAACCATCAGTTTCATCCCAAGTGTTTTTTGAAGCCCTCATTTTTGGGGTCAAAGGTCAGAGGTCATCTATCAAAAAAATTTTTTTTTCTCAATTTTTTCAAAATTTTTTTTCACAAACCTGCTTTTTTTTACCCTGTTGAACGAGAGCGCAAAGCTAGGCGGTGCTGCTAGAGGACGTAAAAACTTTTTTTTAACAGAACCTAATGACATCATTTGGGTTTTCAAGTGCATTTTTTCGAATTTTATCTCTGATGGATTACAATTCTCGACAACTTCTCCAATTTATGAATTGGTTTCAGAGTTCTTATGCTGCTACTCTTTTGGCATAATGTTAACAGGTCTTTTGAGCCAAAAACCGCACACATTTTGCAAAACAGAAATTGTGTTAATTCCATATAACTTTAGGCTTAACAAGCAGATGTTTAGAATTTTTATTGATTCGAAAGTCTAATTGTGGATTATTACCACAAAAACTAAACAGTTCATAGTGATTGCAGTACATGAATGCCTGCTTGAAAAATAATATCTGTGATTGCGTCATAGGGGAAAGTAAAAATCTTCCCTGAACAAGTCCGAACATGATCACTTACTTGGATTATATTTTTGTCTAAGTTTTGAACAGAAACACAAAACGGACAAAAAAGAAGTTGTATTACCAATTCAAGAAATAGAAACGAAGTAAAATGTATAACACAAACACGCACAAATTAACATCTCAAAATTGAAACAGTTTTTTATATGAAAGTAAAGTTTCAAGTTCTAATAAAGTTAATTTAATCGAATAAGTCCATCAAAGAATTTTCTGGTCGTCGCTTTTTTGGTGCACCGCTAACGTTTGGAGTCTCTGAACACGTGGGTGTTTGGAAACTGTCGCTCAGAGCCTCTCGCTTTGGCGTTTGAAAAGTTGTTCCGGACAGAACGTTCTCGTCAAAGTTATCGAAATCGTTTGGAGGGTTCCTGATTTCAGCAAAGAGAGATGGGCTGGGTGCCGGCGTAACAGTTGGACTTGGGTCAATTGCCGGTGTTGTGGGTAGACTAGATAGTGTCGATTCACTGTGAAGCGAATCAAGTGATGAACTGATTCCCCACAAATTGGCCAAATCATCACAAGCTTGATATGCTCCGAGTTGATTTTCAAACAAGGGTACGCACTCACAGTCGTAGCGGTAGAGAATTCGTTTGGTTTCTTCAGGTAATGTGTCCATATTACAATCTTGAAATGCTGGCAATACTTTTGCAGGTAAGTGACCTCCTGAGGTAAGAATGCTGCATTCCGAAGGGTCTCTTTTTTCGGGCAGGGCGGCAATTGCATTTATAAGAAGCTTCGGAAGAAGACAGTGATGGTAAGTGTTCCAGACATTGTCTTGTTTTCGTTGTTGGATGAGAACAACAAAGTTTTCATAAACTGTTCGACAAACCAGAGTTCTTTCACAGGAAGACTCTGATTCTGCGAGAATTTTAACCGACATTTCAAAAGTTAAGTGTTAAAAGAATTCAATTAAACAGATTCGAATTTGTTGCTGGAAACAAACTGCAATTTGACTCAACACATATATGAATGCCGCCGAATTATAGCTCAGGGTTTCTGTGTACAACTTTTGCATTAGTTTCACGTAAGCTAGAGGGTCACATCTGTTTTTAATTTTGAGCCAACATACACACAATTTTAACTTGAGCGTACCAAAGATTGTTATCTAGGGTTACATCTGTTTTCAATTAACTGTTGTTATATATTGTGTTCAATGTGTAGTTTCTTATCTGAGGTCACATGTGCTTTTAATTTGTTGTGTATATGATTGCTTTATGCCTCTGAAATTGTGTTCAACATGTAAGTTTCTTATCTGAGGTCGCATCTGTTTCTAATTTCTAGTGTATATGAGTGCTTCGAAATTGTGTTCAACATGTATGTTTATTATCTGAGGTCGCATCTGTTTCTAATTTCTAGTTTATATGAGCGCTTTATGCATGTGAGAATTGTTCAAAAGATCACATTCGTGCACCATATGTTTGCCATAAAAATTGTAATGAACAGACTCAAGTACGCCGTAGGCGTACTTGAGACTGTATTCGCCAATCATTTGTTTTTAATTGAGTGTTTGATGACACACGTGTAATCCAAACTTGCCGCCGCCCCTGAGTTGGAGCGTTCACAATAATTGTTAAGGGAAATAATTTCAAGTTGCGCCATGCCTTTCACTTCCACTAAAGACACAGAATTCGGCGATTGTTATTTCGACATTTCGAAAACTGATAAGCGCTTGATCAGAGCAACTGTGAAAACGTATGAAAGGACGGGTAGCTATGTGTTTCTAAAATTGTTCAAGAAAGTGGAAAGCGATTACGAATTTCAGCAGAGAGTTTCTCTAACTGTTCAAGAATTTGAGAACTTGATTGAAAAGTCAGCAGATATACGCTTTCAGTTCACAGAAGAGGAATCAACAAAACCCCCTCCAGCAAAAAAACCACGATTCCAACAAAAGTCAGAAGAAATTTCCAAGACCAGCAACAAAAATGGTTGAGGCGATGTACGAGCGTTCACCACATTACTTTAAACAATTTCAAAAACAGTTCAAGTTTCAGATTGTGAAAGAAAAACCTTCCCTTTCTAACACAAATGTTTATGCAGTGTGTGCCCATTTTGATTCTGAGTTTTGCGGCTTAGTAACTAACCATTATCACGTTTTGCTTGATACAACAACTTTCGAAAAGGAAACTTTGAAAAGAAACCAAAATTTTCCTGTGCCTTGTATTTTTACAACCTTCAAATTTTTATTTTCGACTGCAACAACTTTGGAGACTAATGGAGACGTTTTTACAAAGCTCAAATTGGCGGTTGAATTCAACAGCTCCGCAGATAAAGTTGACTCACAGACAGTACGCAAACAACTGCCAGCTTTTGCCAGCCACAATAATATGAAAATTAGCAATGCAAAACAAGTGAATATAAATCAAAAACCCTGTGCGAAGATGCCAGTAGTTGCTCAAAAGACGATTTACAACGCTCGTCCTCCATCGAAACAAGTTCAAACTGATTTTGTTAATAGTGAAACTATCCGAAGAGTTGAAAACATTTTGTCTGGTCCTCATTCTGGTGCTTTTTGTCAAATTATGGATATTTTTTTTAGTGGATACGGAAAAGTAAATATTGATACTGATTTGTTGAGTGATCGCCTTGTGTACGAAGAAAAAATTAAATTTTGAAAAAATAATTTATTGCAATCAAGGAAGGGTTAATGCAGCATATGAAAAGCAAAGCGAATTAATTGAGCATCACTAAGTTTTACAATTTTTTGTGAGTTAAAAATATAATGAGCAATATAAATACAAAAAAGTCCACAAAGTTTTGAGTTTTTACTTTGAATTGGCTGATCCTTCAGTAACTGATAAATTTTTGCATTTTCTTCTAGAGAAATTATTCTTTGGTAGACATCTTTGTATGACGAAATAGACTGTCCGAGAGGATCAGCAAAGAACAATTGATCCTCCTCCTCTTTCTGGCACAATAGTAACCAATGGGTGCCAAAACTTTCTGCAGTTGCTGCGTTAACAATTAGGAAACTGTTTGGTTTCAACTTTTGGGGAAAATTATTTGCAGCGAAGACACCCAGAAATTTATGCTTGAGTAAAGCACATCTTTGAATAAGATCATTGATATCATCTTCGTCCATTTTTTTAGTTTGTCAAAATGTGATTCTTTGATACCCTTCTTGCACTATCAACAAAAATTGTACTAGCTTTTTCACCAATAATGAAAATTTCAATATTGTTTGGTAAGGCCACAGAAAATTTTAACTCAACAGATATTGAACAGTTTGTCAGTTCAGGGTGAATAAAGTCATGGGATGCTTGTTGGGTACTGGTCAAATCAAAAACCATTATAAAATGGTTTGGGTAATCTCAAACTTATTCCATGTCCATTATCAATGTAAGCTAGATCCGATATTGTATTAAAGTAAAGACGTTTGTCGTCAGCTGTAGATATTGGACTATCTGCCACAGGCAAACCGTTTCGATATACATAAATCTGCTCTAGGTTGAATTTTCGGAAATGAAATGGATTTTGCCGGTTGTTACCCAGAAAAGCTTCATTTGTATTTAAGCAGATCGCCAGTCGGCGAATTGGTTCTCTCGCAAATATATCTTCTTGTTTCCAGCTGTGTAGACCCGTTGAAGCCAGAAACGTTTTTGTGAGCGTTTCAAGGTAAGGATAGGAGGCGGGACTACTCAATAATGTTTTCTTAATGGCGGACACAACAGTGTCATTGAGGGTCATCTTCCGCACATACAAATTAGCTTCGACAATTTTTACTTTGTATTGTTTCGCAGCGTCATCAGACAATATAACAAAATAATCAATTGAGCGTCTGAATGCAATTCGAAGTGTCACACCACTTAGCAGATGTCTGTCGCAAGTGAAAAAGTCTACAGCAATTTTGCCATAGAAGGTGCATTCAGCTGATTGTCTCACCAAAGTTTTTCTTCTGTTCACTTATGCAGTTGATAGCGTTCCCGGGTTTTCCTCATAAGAGTAGCCCTGACAGGCCAGCCATGTATTTTTTGCATCTTTATTATGTGAGAACTCGGTCTCAATGAAACTTTTGTGAGCATAATTTCTGTTAGCGTTTGAAATTTTCAGTCCATTAGCAGACACTGTACAATCAGAGAATAGTGAATGTAACACATTATTGCAAAAGTAGGGAGAATCTGTTTTTGTAATGTCAGCGGCGGCTGTAGCGTCATATTTCAAATCAGCTTCAGAAGACTGGACAATTTTACATTTAACTTCGAGGAAAATTTTTTGTAAATCAATGAAGTTGTTTCTGTCACCAGCGACTTCAAATTCTAACATGGGTCCGTTTGGGCTGTAGATTGGACCCAATTTTTGACAAAAACTACCATCAAAAGTCACCAACAGTGAGGGTTTTTCAAATAAATCCAATGAGCTGTGAGTTGCTTCTGATGGTAACAAATTAGCGATCATCGTTCACTTTAGCAAAAAAATCCGACCGACTTCTTTTTGGTGCTCTATGCGTTGAAATGGTCTTTCTGCGTTTCTCGCCTACTTTCATTGGCTTGCCTCGTATTGATTTCCTCCGACGTGAAGTAATTCGTCGAGAGCCGCCAGTCTGTTTTTTAACAGTTTTTGAAATTGTGTTCTTAATTGCTTGTTTAGGAGATTTTTTGTTGCCCACTACATCCAGAATCTCTGGTACACTTTGTTTCAGGAGCTCTTTCCCGATACGTTTAGCAGTTGGCAAAATGAAGCGACGTGCTAGGGGCAGTGCAACACGTCCAATTCCTGCAGCTAAAGCTCCAAAACCACTTCCTCTTTGTCGATAATGTCCAGAGAAATGAGGCAAAGACGTCGCTTGATTAGCATAGTAAGAATCCTTTTATTGGGAAAACTTTTTGAATTGTAGTGTTAGAATAACTTTTCCAGTTCCCGAAAACGGAACTAATTGTCCTGTTTCCGTCCGCAGTTCAATTGAAATTGATTGAATTGTGTTGGTCAAAAGTTTTTTGTAGTCTAAATTTGTAAAAACGATCCGATGAGTTGGTTCAAGCTCACATACACTACCGTTTTTCAGACGTTGTTTTGAATCAATGACTCTCAAAAGAGGCGCCTTAGTTTCACCGACGTATTGGTATTCAATTATGTTTGTATAGATGAAAATAAGATGCTTTCCAGCACAAAGGTCGGCTGGAAATTCCCCATAATATGCTTTTGTATCATCACTTTTCATAAGCCTGTTTTCATTTGGATTCATTTTGTACCCAATATGAATTCCGTTACCGTCAGGAATACCTTCAAAGCCAATGATGCTGGGGATTTCTTCACTGGGAAACGTAATTCCCTCATATTTCCCTAGCAAAACTTCGTATTTTCCAGAGCTCTTAATTTCTCTGAAAGAAAAATTGGGTAATCCAACTGTGCGCTTAATTGTGGCAAGAAGTTGCGCCACCGTATCAAATGTTCCTGGCATAAAAGCTAGTTTTTGCCCGCTATAAGGTCTAGAAATAACATTGGCTCCAGAAGAAATCTTTTGGGAATCTTCATAATCTTTTAAGTTGTATACAGTCAGATTTCCGTTTACAATATTTTCTATTTTTGTTGGGAATATGATTTCACTTAGCGCCACTCGCCAATCACCTGAAAGTTGGATTTCGTCATTCAAAAAATTCCGAAATGATGCAAGTGTGTTTGAATCAAATATTTCCATTGAAGCTGATGAAACCACGTGAACTGTAAACTCGTCTTCAAACCGGTTATTGGACATTTTCAACGAGAGGGAGCCTGACAAGTTGTAATTCTGGTTGATAAAATTTTCCTTGAATTGGTTCGTTGTTAGCGTCGACTAAAGAGTATGTTGGTGGGTTTATTGTAGGTATTCCCGTTATTTCAAAGACTTCGTCTGTGAATGATTGCTTATAACTTTTCCGGAAAGCTTTGTCCTTTTTAACTATTCTCACAAAATCCCCAATGTAAAACTTGGGCTCCTGAGTTGTGCTTTTTTGCGCGATCAATGACACTAACCGCGGCACATCCTTTTTGGTAACTTTATTTGGGGCAAGTTTGGTTACCCGATTTACTCTCGAATTGATTGTTTTCACTAATTGGTCTAATTGGTCAATGTAGGAATATGTCCACTTTTCTTCAAGGTACCGATGAATTATCTTTTTTAGTGACCTAATGTTCCTCTCTGCAAATGCAGACTTTTTTCGCTGAAAGTACTGTATAAATGAATTCCACGTTTGTTGCACAATTGTTTGAAAGCTCCAAGAAACTCTTTACCATCGTCAACCCACACTTTTTCAGGCTGCTTTTTTTTATCATCTTTTGGAATGCTTCAGCTGTTTCCGTCGCATACTTTGTTTCCAAGGGTTCCACACGCAAATATCTTGATAGACAGTCAACTGCTACCAAGAGATATTTTATGTTACGGTTATATTTTGCTAGTTTGTCAACGTGCGCCAAATCCAATGACCAAATCTCATTAATGTCCTTTACAAAAACTTTAAGCCGCGGAAATTTTAATCGAATTGAACGGTACTTTGTGAAAGACGGTTTTGTCTCCAAGTAGGACTGCACTTTGCCTAATGGTAGCTTGCTCTGATTATGTAAGCGTTTTGTGCTTCCATAGGAAGCTGGTCCTTTTAAATAAAGTTGTTCCAAACGTTTTACCTCAGGAGAAGAAAGACCATTTCTTTTGACTGGTCTCTTTTTTTGTCTGTCGTTTCGTCACTTGTTTCTTCGTAATCTCTTGTTGGGTTTGATTTGGATCCACTACTGCGGGGTTTTTCTCGGCTTGGGTAGAATTCTTGTTCACTTTCTGACGAGTTTTCCAAGATTTGCTTGGCATAAGTGTTTGCAACTAAATGTGTTGATATATCGAGAGCAGTCAAAATTTTTGAGTACTTTTTAATGTCAATTTTTTTGTGCTTTGCTGTAAATTATACAAAAAAGTAGAAACTTTAACGCCCAGTGGTTCTTTATTGATATGAAGTACATCGTTTCCTCCAATGGAAATGACGTCAGATTGCATAATGTGTTCAAGTAAGATTTCAGATCGCTTAATTTTGTTTTTCTCCATTGGTTCAAGTTCAGATATTATAGACTCAAATTGAGAAATTTTTTGTTTCTTTAATATTGGTTCAATCTCACTGTCTTCGCTGACTGGTTCTGATGTTTCTTCTTCAGTAGCCTCCTTGTTTTGTAAACACTGCTCATAGTTTCAACAGGCTTTTCTTCTTTTTGTGGTTTTTCAGATTGATTTCTTTGAAATAGTGATAGTTGAGCTGCCTTCTGTTCATAATTAGGGTTTTCCAGAATTTCATTTTTTACAGGTTGATGTGACAAAAACATTTGTTTTGGAATTAAAATGAATTCTTCCGTATGCATTATTCTTTTGTCAAGTATCGATAGCAAGAAAATCCAACAATTCTCACCAATTCTGTTTCTTTGGCTAAAAGTTTCCTCTTTAGTTTCAAACTTGTTTGATTAGATAATAGTGTTTTGAATGATTTCTCGTAACCTTCTAATTTGGTTTTATTAACTGGAACGTTTCCATTGACAATATTGAGTAAGCACTCGCAAAGGAATTTAATGAACTTATTTGGAGCTGTCTTGATTATTTTTCCTACTTTTGAGTCCGATGTATCTAGCATCTGCCGCAGCATACATAGTTCTTTCTCTCTCTCTCTCATCAGTTAAGTTGGTGATAACAGCTTTAGCTGATGGAAGATAGAAAATTGATGGACCTGGAGGAACAATATTTGAACAGTAACGTAAGACGTCGGATGTTTTTGGATCTATGTCGATTAACAAATGACCAAACTGCTTCCTGATTGCTAGCTCATAACTTTCCTTCAAAAATTGTGTGTTATTCAGTTGTCGACCAATAAAATTAATTTGCTGTGTGTCTCGTGGTGATTTGAACAAAATTATGTGTGTTGTATTCAAATCAATTGTTCTAGACCATTTGCTCTGTTGAAACAAGTTGTGTTTAACATATATCACACTAATGTTTCTATGTCGCCCCGCAGTTGCTAATTTAGAAAACTCTTTGTCGTTGAAAATTTCTTCACATGAATCGTCAAAAACAAGCAGACAGTTTTCTAACTCTGAAACGAGTTCAAAACCAGAAAACTGTTTGAATTCTATGTTCAATTTCTTCTCTAATGATTGATATTTTGGCTGATCATGCTGATAAAAATAAAAGATTTTTTGAAACTCTGGGGAAAAAGTGCCATGTAGTAACATTTTGAAAATCAGCTCAGTTTTTCCGCAGAAAGATGGCCCGCAAACAGCCATGAACAACCTGTCAGAGGTTGAAATTATTTTGTTCATAACTTTGGCTTAGGAAAAGCGTACCCAACTGTGCACGAGAGTAGAGAAAACTAAAATGTTGATTCTTCGCAATCAAGTTTGAAAAACACTTATTTGATCAGAGAAACAGTTATGAGAAATATTATTATTGAAATTTGTGTAAAATATACTACTTCTGATCGAGGTTATCTCGAAATACAGAACCTCCAAGACTGTCTTTCTTGGTGCTCGGCGTCGAAAACCAAGTCAGTTATACCTCCGCCCGAATCCAACTGATCTTCTGCTTGACTCATTTTAAAAATTTATTTGTGAAAAATGAATTGCAAACTTGTTACAAAATTATTAAGCGATATATATTTCATACAACACATATTCAGAGTCTTTGTCATCATTTCTGTAAGTGATTGTATAATTTGCATTTATTGAGTCTACTTTATCTCTGAAAACAATGGACTCTACATCGTTTTCTCTCACCCGCCGCTTGATTTCTTTGGGAAGACTCTCATCGTCCAGAGACATCAGAATTGGTACTGCACGCTTGGGCATAGGTAAAGGGGTTAGTTTCAGTCTTTGCATGTTCTCTTGTATAGACATGGTACAATTGAAAGTATTCCACAAGAGAAAGATATTTCTTAAAAGCTTCTATTTCAGCGCCACCACACACAATCTGCTGTTTTCTCAGAATTGTTTGTCCACGAGAGTCAATTGTTTCCTCATTGACTAGTGTTACAGTCAATTGATTGTCGGGCGCTATGCAACTGTAGACTGTCAAACTTGGAGATAAACTCACTTGAAGCAGTGATGGATTTGTCTTCTCTGGACGTCGATTCATTCATCAACCAGTGATAGAACAACAGGGCTTTCTTCCTCGCGCAATGCCTGCTCTTCTGTCTTTTTGGGCAACTCAGTGCATGTAGGTTGCAAACAGGAGTTTCTCGATACAACTTCAAATGTTCAACTTTTGGACAAGACAATATCTCTAAATTTATTACGTTTTTTTGAAGTAGTTCCGTGAGAGTACTTGTTTTCTCTTTGCCCTTGGCGTAAAATACCGCTAATGGAAATCGAAGAATAATGCTGTCTATGATTTGTTGCAAATAGCAGTAAGGATATTCTCCGGTTTCCCAGAGGAGACCGTGCAAAAACTTAGAAACCCACTGGTAAGAATTTTGATCACTTGACGAGAGCGTTCTGTATGAATTGGGAGGTAGAAAAGAAATTATGTCGATAAAGTTCTCAGTAGCAATAGCAAGTTCTTTAACTATGAAGCCAGATTTATTCCGAAAACCTTCAAAGTCCAGAACAACCGCTCGTGATTTCAGCATTCCAACATACTGAACAATCGTCCTTTGAAAGTTTTCACGTAAAGACAAAATGCAAGGCCGGTCACGTGACCAAGATACTCGTTTGTTACTGGACAAGGTAAAACGTATGAGTAACCCGGTCCTTTTTCGCTAAACTCATAAACGAAACCCGCAGCGTCATGAAGAATAGCATGCAATCTCAAAATTTTGAAAGATTTGAAATATTTGTCCAGCGACGAATTATCAATACCAATTATTCCCCCATAGGGACGAAGTTTAAGAGCAATGTCAAGATCAATGTTGGGATCCAAATGCAAACAAGTTGCTAAAAAGTACACAAATCTTTCTCCATAATCAGGATAATTTTCTTTCAAAAATAAATAGTTTTCGTGAATACTTTTTATGTCTACCGTCGCAATCGTTGATGCCATTCCCTTCACCAAAGTTTTTCAAAATGAATGTATTTTTTCCTTACTTGCCTCCCCAATTGTTTTGTCCTCGCGCTTCACTCTTCCCCCATATTGTTTCCGTACATGTAAATACATTAAATTTTTTCACCATGCAAATAATCCATACGATATTATCCCATGTAATAATCCATACGCCATAAAACTAAATTTAGACTATCCGCATGCATACCCTATTATCCCATGGCTAAGGATCATTCCATATTATCCACATGCAAATCTATACCCTATTATCCCCATGCAAATCTATACCCTATTATCCCCATGCAAATCTATACCCTATTATCCCCATGGCATGATAACCCCCCCTTTCCCAGTGCTCCCTATATTTACTACTAATAGGTCTGAAGTGCTGCTAGAGTACCATAGAGGAACATTTTTTACGACAGGTATGCATCTATTCCTCAATTTCCTTAACCGTGTTTACCTCTCGTTTAGTAACTCCTGCATATTGCTATAGCAGTACGGTTTAAGGCTCCTATGTAATGGTGTAGTTTAGACCGTCCCAGTCAGCTCTCATGTAAGCTAGTTTGAAATCGGGCGTGTTCACCCCCGGTTGGTTTTATTAGTGTCTCGTATTGGTTTGTAATTGGTAGATGATCTGAACAGGGTTTTCCGTTAATGCAATACTTAGTGTATAATGTATTAAGTTAAATGTAACACCTATATTCGGTGATATAGGTATCACGTTCAACTGATATAGGTATCACGTATTGGTATCACGTTCAACTGATTCTTTGTGATGTTATTGATGCACTCGTTTGCAAGGCATTTGAGTATGTTTGACTCATATTCAGCTGAAAACTCATTTGGTCCCAGCAGTTCAAGAAATTGATGTCACCGGTTATCGAGAGCTCAATTTTTTTGTCAGTGTCTTCTTGTCGGTGAAGTAACTGTAGTAATTTGCTCATTTCTCACGGATAACGACAAGGCGCGGAGCATTATATAGGGACCAAATTAAATAGGGTATCCAATGCCAAAGTCCTTTTTGATTATTACTGTCCAAGTGATCAATGTCAAGTCTAATAAGCTATTGGTACTCTTCTTTTGTTTTGCGGTCATAGCCAGTTAGTCTATCATGTCTGTAAATTTGATAGTTTGGTGGAGACAAGGTCGTGTTAGGGATGTTGTTTGTCAGCCTAGTTTCAGTTAAATGGATTGTCGTATTTTTCAGTTTTTAGGCCGTTTGCGAAGGCCCTTCTGCGATTTAGATCAAGTATACTCTTGCCGTTGAAGTTGAAGATTGATACTGAGTTTAGTCCCGCTTCGGGGCTGATTGAGTCCTGGACGTCGTCTTCATCTTGGTTCAAAACGGTCCACTTGTTCTTTAGTACCTCGACGCTTAGGCTCCGAACCCTTATTTCACGAGAGGAGATCTCCATATATTTCCCCAATAAGTCCTTTTTTTCAGGCACTTGCAGTCCTTTTCCGTATCTTGTGTTACTTCGGCACTAATGTAGATCGATAGTTGCTCATCGTAGTTTTGAGCTCATGTACTGACTTCAGGATGAGGTAGCGACTGACTGGGCTCTCGGTGTTGGCCAGCACAATCCGTTAGGCAGCTCTTTCAGGGTTGTTTTGTCCTTGGAGGGTAGCTTTAGTTAGTTTCCGATCATGGATGTTCAGGCGGTCATGTAGCATACGTTCTAGAGAGGATGATACGCTTTCGAGTATTCCTGACCACTATTCCCAGATGCGTCGTTGTGGTGACGGTAGCGAGCAGTGGTAATTGTTTTCCCGGGTTGCAGATTCCCTAGAGCTTTTTGTAGTTCGTCGTCTTTCATTTTGATGCTCTTGATCTCGGATTAAACATTGGCAATGAACTCAGGTATTTCTCCCCCTTGTTTGGAGGGAAATGCCTGCATTTGTTCCTGAAGTTTGTTTATTTGATTATCTATCTTTGAGTCAGTTTTGGGCTTGCGTTTGCGTTGAACTCAGATTTACGGGGTTTGCAGACACTGCAGATTAGTAGAAGGTTTTCAAGTTTGTTCAGGGCATGGATACCTTTCGCGTGTATTTTGGTTCATTTAGTGTTAAAGTGCATTTTCTTACTGAAGCAGCAGGAAAACATTGCATTGCGCCTTTTCTTTTGACTGGTTTGACGATTGCCGCTCGTCAAGACATTTTCTGTTCTTTAGGTTGGTTAACTTTCTGGTACAGGGTTTTAGATTCTATTGGACAGGGTTTTTATTCTTTTCATTAGAAAATTGACGAACAGCTACTTTTTAAATTGAAAACGATGTTTAAGAACTAGGATTTCACTCTGTGAATAGTTTTTAATTTAATTTGATGATGTGGTCCAATTAACTGCTCTCGGATGAAGTTTGAAAGAATTATTTAAATGTGTATGTTTGCTAGACTGTATTGAAGGTTCTTTCACTTGAACTGTTTAACTTTTTGTCAAGTGGAAGACGAAGAACTTCCGAGCAGTTCTTAGATCTTCATCTGACATTAGGGCTCGGAAAATCTCCTGAGGAACGCTTGTCGGTTTAAGTGTTTTGAATATTTAATTATTGAAATCAATCATTAAGGTTTCCTAAAAGTAGTGATAACGCGAAAAAGAAAGGACAAAAATAATTGCATAAGAGAAATACAGAGGAATGGAATTTTCATGTCCACATCTTTGTTTCTCTAGATTTTCCAGTGGTTTATGCTTTAGCAGAACTGAAATTGGCACTGAGTCTTCCATGTCGTTTGTTTGAGGGACAAGAATTTGAAATCTAAACTTGGTCATTTTATCTAAAATCAAGGAAAAATCTTTTTGCATCAAAAATGCTTGGCAACTGTTCTAATGTAGATAACAAAAGTTTACCGTTAATAAATTCTTTAGGTGTACTTTAATATTCTGTAAATTTGTAATTTTTTAAATTAGTTTGTTAATAGCCGCCCTCATCTTCTCAGCCGGCTCTTATGGCACTTCTATTTTTGTTTACTTCGTCGAACTTTTTTTTGCTTTACCCATTTTGCTGCTTTTTCGAAATTTTTCGTGAAGTCTTTTTGACTTCTCTAGGCTAGTTTCACTCCTCTGTCATTCTGCTCAAAGTCCTTTTAAACAGCAGCTGCTCAGCAAAGCAATTCAAAATGAAGAGCGTCAGTATAAAAAAATCAAAGTCAGAAATAGAACCGGGATAAACCCATAAAGCCCATTTTTAGATGCTCGGTACTTGAACTTTGTACTCGTAAGTTTTAGTTGCTAAGTATAATGCTTATTGGTATTGATACTAGACCCTGTAGCCTCTCACTGAGAGACAGGAGTATGTTCAATTACAAAATGACATCAAAATAAATAGCACTTAAAAATGTTTTTGTACAAAAATCAATTTTTGTTGATATTTTCTTTTCTTTCAGTCCCAATAGAGTTATGGGAATCAACGGTGGCTATTTTCGGGCAGTCTGCCGGGTATGTTTTTATTTCTTTTTGTTTGCTGACGAAGAATGCGTTGGTTTGTAACTTTCTGAAAGCAGTGAGTTGGTTAATTAGGTGTTCTAAACTCCGAAGATTGACTGAAATTTTGTTGTGATGTTTAGTAGTCTCCTTGATGTAAAGTTTGTTAAGTTCTCTTAGAGCCTTATGTCTCGCAGTTGCTCAATATGCAATTCACCGAATTAGTTTTAGAGACAGAATTTTATGATATGAAGGGTGGTTATTAGAGTTTGACCCCTCTACCGTTGGGTCCCTGCCCCGCTTAACCACCTTCCCGCATTTGCCCGCACTCCACCTCATTCCACCCGTAGCCCCGAACACCCCCATGAGCTCATCACACCCTCCTACACTCTCCTCCATCATGCTCGCCCCCTACCTTAAGATAAAGCTAGCCTTCCTAAGCCGCGCAGCTAGATAGTGAAGGATGCCAACTGCTCGTTAGTCTTTGAGAGCAATAAGTGCGACGTTAGCAATAAGTGCTACGTTAATTAGTAATTAATCTCTCGCTCTCACGGCAATACTGGTTTGCGCAGTTTGTTTCGTGGCAAGCATATGACGTGCTACGGTTCTAACACCAGAGCCTCTACTTTTAATTGCTATAATTTTCTCTTAACTTCCGAAAATCTCTTTGGTCTTTTTTGCTAAAAATTAACTAGTTCTGCAAACCAAGTCAAAGGTTTTCAACTTTTTTGTTCAACGCTTTTCATTATAGTTCACGGCTTGCTGTTTGTTTCGCCGTATGATTTTTTTGTTCAGCTTCTACTCAAACGGCAAAGATAAAGGTAACATTTTTAAATGACATCTGCCTCTCACTAACGGCTTTTGCGCGTGTGAAGTCAGTTTTCTTTCCTCTCTCTCTCTCTCTCTCTCTCTCTCTCTGTCTCTCTGCAAAAGTTTTTAGGTTATTTGTGTCATTGAATATTGGAATTTTAATTTGAATTAGTTTGAATTAAAATAAAGGTTTAATTGGTAACAGATGAGCTTTGAAACATTTCAGAAGTTATGTTGGTGCTTTTTGGTTTTTACTGGAAATTTTTGACTTTTATCACGAAAGAGTAGTTGGGCTCAGTGAGTTTAATAGTTTTTAAATTATTGAAACATTATTTTACATAATTGTATTACAAAACGCCAGCAGTCAAAAACAATCGAGCGCTCGATTGGAGGTAGTAACTGCTCATAAAAATCCGAATTGCATTATAAGTAGTTCTGGGACCCAGTTTGAATCAATTAATTTTTGAGTTTTTGCGTCTTGCATGATTATCAAGTGCTTTCAAAGAAATTTTGTAGCAATTATTTTAGTCATCTGGTCGTTTCATGCAATTTTTCCTTGATCAATATTTCTTCTGACGCTATAGACTTCGTTCTCAAAAACGAGATGAACAGATAAAGCCCGAATGACCTTAAGTAGCTGAGAATTTCTCAGTGTATAATATAATATGATTCTGCCAACCTGCTGAGAAGACATAAGGTCATGTTATAAAGGAAAGTTTTGGCGATTTGACACCGTTTATTCCAAAATAACAAATTTTCTGCTGTTATTTTCCCTCAAACAAAGTTTTTCAGTTATTCCAAAGCAATTATTTGGGAACTCTTGGTCTTTTTGTGGTTTTTTGTTTGATCATTATGACGTTTTTTCCATGGCCTGACGTAAATTGTGAGGAAGAAGTGAACTGGCGTTTTTTCTCACCTCTCTTTTTTTTGGTTATTGTTTTTATTCATTTTATTAAGCAAGATAATTGTTTAATTAATTTAATTTTTATTTTAGCAAGCCCTGAACCAGTAAGCTATCCTCAAACGCAGCAACCGGTTCTAACTCGAGCTATGCCCCAACAGCAACGGGCCTCTGGTTCTGGTATTGGACGATCTGATAGTAATACAGTTTATGTTCCTTTTGAATATACATATTGATATATTCTACAGTCAATGAAAAACTGATGTAATTTTGGTTTCAAATCTGTTACGTACTTTGTTTGTTGTGTTATATTAAATTTCATTTGTTCAGATATCATTAATGATCTCACTGGTTATCTGAATCTAAGTTTGAAGAAGTTCGTTAGGTCACGATATTCGTTCTCGAGATTAAAGACGTTATGTTATGTATTTGCCAAGGATAAGTGGTCAGTATGTTAGTCGTTTGTATTTATTTTATTTTAACCCTATACTATTGCCATTTCTTTCATTGTATTTTCGAAGTGTTGATTTCAACTGTTGTATTTTAAATGTAACGAAATGCTAATAGTTATTATTGTTATGTCATTTGAAGAAATGATCTGTTACTAAAACCCTATTAACAAAATTAAAAGTACATATTCCCCAGTTGTGTTTTCAACCATTTACTTTTAAGGTAAGGGTTGCAAAGCAGAAGCGTGATGTAAAATCAAAGTGCTGTTGTTTGTCAGAACTCTCATTTCTCATTTAACGTATGTAAAAAATTATTGTCTCGTGAGAGATGTAAAAGATATTTCATGTCATCTTGTTCTTCTGTATTATATTCAGTATGAAAAGGTTACTTTTAGCTCCGTTAGGTTTCATAATTATAAAAATTGGTTTATAAAAATCAGAGACAGATGAAACGCTGAATAGCTATGAATGCTACCGATAACATATTATAGTCACTGAAAACTACGCTAGGCCCAAAGCGCTTTCGGTCTATTCGGAGTATTATGATAGAATGGTACGTACATTGAGCTGACGTAAAATTTTGCCGGTCTATAAGGTTGAGAAAACTGACTGATTTTTATAGTTCTGAAATGGTGAATGAAAAATAATTATTATTGCTCTCGAACGAAGTTTGAACCAATTATTGTAAACGGGTTTTTATATTCAAATTTTTTGCTTGCCCGATTTGTCTTTTCGAGTGACTTTTTGGGCTCGACTTTTTCATTTTGCGCGTTCTACATTTCTCTCATTCACAATTTTAAGCAGCTGAACTCAACTGGCGTCATTTCACTACTAAAATTCAAATGGAATGTGCGCCAAAATTGGTGTCAATGTTTTCTGTTTAAATTTTTTTGTAGTAGTGGTATATAATAACCCTCTAATGACGTCATTTGATGCCCCCGTTAGAAATTATAGTTAACCCCCATGCAATAAATTCGAGCTCCCACTAGTCGTCCGAGAGCAATATTTCCGACGTTAGTCGGTTAGGCTATTTAATTGCAAGAACAAGAAATCTTTGAATTGGTAACTTTTGCTAATGGTGGACGACTATGACATCCTTTAAGTGCGCCAACAGTTCTAAGAGATAAAGTTAAGTCGACCAGATCATTTCATTGAAATGAGCAAAAAATTCCAACCCGTCACATTCGAGCTCTTAGACCAAGATTATATTGTTAAATGTTTTATATTCGATTCAGTAAGTCTTAGAATTTAAAGGTATCAAATCTTAGAATCGAAATCAGTGGCATGTAGTTTCGATAATTCAGCTCTTAATATCTAGATATTATCAAAACAGATGGCAAAAAAATTGATTGATTGTATGCAATGGTTGATTACTTTGAGGATACTATTATTTCCTCATGTGACATTTTACTCAGCGGCCAAAGAACAAATTGAAAAAAAAATCAGCAAATGATTTGAAATAATTAGATTGAACCTAATTTTATCAAAACCTGATTCATTATATTTTGGAAAGCGTCAAAGAGAAGTATTGAAAGAGAGTTTGATTCACTATGAAATCGATGAAAAAATTAAAATTTCTTCAATGAATTGCGCACGTCACGTGCCAAGATGAAGAGTAACTCATACTTCAAAAAATCTCGGTATTAAAACTTTGAATAGTATCGAGGATATTTTCCTGGTTAAAACTAGAGTTTGGTCAAATATGATTTGGTAATTAGTCCGTGCCAGTAGTCAACCATTTTATGTACCATAGCTGACTCTAGAAAATTACTCCAGAAAAGCAAATAACCTTGTCCGTAAAATCATTTAAACCTAGTTAATTTATATCAAAATCTGATATTGATATACAGAAATTTCATAGTACAAACATTCGTCGACCTCATAATGTTTATTTTGGAATTTATTCAGTAACAAATTAGCTGCCCACGACATCATATATCTCAATTTAAGACTTACTCAGAACGAGAAACTCAATTGGAGATCTGATAACTTACAGATAGCTTTTTCATACGAGCCAGTATACAATGGCATTCCTTGCTTGTCCAGAATAAAAGCGGTTCTGCACGTTTCAAGACAGTTAAGCTGTTGAAAAATGGATAGGACAACACTATGAATCTGGCTGAGAAAATAATCAATATCTCAGTAGTTTTTTCGTGATTGCTGCTCTGTTATCAAAAAATGATTTTTTTGATGAGAAATTTATCAAGTAGTAATTGCATAAAATATCGGCAAATTTGTAGTTTTCGGCACATTTCGCACTGATTAATCGTGGCTACCTCTATACGTGCGACGTAATTTTTTTACATTACTATTAATCAATAATAACTAAGCAGTATAAATAGAATAGCTAAGACATGATGTTGTAATTGGCACTTGAATGGGTAGTTTGATCCCGCTTTTGGTGGTAGTTCTATGTCAAGAATAAACTGGGTTATAATTGGCAGAAATTCTATCGACCTTCTTACACGTCATTATTCTGGTCTACAAGAAGAACTGCTACAATTTTAATCGCGTGTCGATCATTCTTTTTTATAGCTGCAAAGCTGAGTGTGGTCATATTACGGTGATCTTGTTTCATCAGCTGACGCTGTTTTTGTTTGAGATTTCTTTGCGTCGCAAACCTCAACCACAAATTTCTTTATCATGCCATACTGGTGTCCGAGTGCCTCTTTTGTATGATGCCATTTGTTTGAGGTCATTAATCGCTCTCGAAGAAGTTCCTAGCAAGTATTGTAAACGTGTTGGTCTTTTTTAAGCAAGTTTTTCGCTTGACCGTTTTTGCGCTTTTCTTCTAGAACATTCTGTGACTTCTCAAGTGACTTTTTCACGCTTTCGTTCTTATTTGTGAATGGTCTCTATTGCTGGTACTCCGAAGTAAAGCTTGTAGCTAAAATAGAATCGATTGCAGCAAGAGGGGTCTAATAGCTGAGTGGGTAATGCTTCTGGTGAGGGAACGGGAGGTCCATGGTTCAAATCCCGGGGTGGTTAAGTATTTTTGCACCCATAAAGAAAAAGTTATCTAGGCTACTGCCCCCGATTAAATTGCCTCGCTTGTCGTTCGAGAGCAATTTATCCGACATTAGTTGGTTTATGTTAAGAAGTTGAACGGAATTGGGCCCTAAATTTTTTGATCATAGATGACTTACCTCACTCGCTAAATGACTTTTAACTCTTGGTAAGGTTAACACGTAACAATATTAAGCTTGCTCTAAACATTTTCAAGGTCAAAAGTGAATTTCTCTAGGGTGAATGTTGCTAATAAGGCACCGCGACTAATGTATTAAGCACTATGAATTTCAAAAAAAAAGTTTGAAAAGATTATTATATATTGGTTTTGGATTAGATTATATTCAGGTTTTGTTTAGCGTTATTGACTTCATCAATTGATTTCTATGTTTCTATATCCATTCTACGCGCTGTAAGTCTATTGCGTAGCTATTCCAGCTATTTTATTAAGTTTGCAGAGATTGTATAATTTGCCTCATTTACATAACATTCGCCGACCTCATAATGTTTATTTTGGAATTTATTCAGTAACAAATTAGCTGCCCACGACATCATATATCTCAATTTAAGACTTACTCAGAACGAGAAACTCAATTGGAGATCTGATAACTTACAGATAGCTTTTTCATACGAGCCATTATACAATGGCATTCCTTGCTTGTCCAGAATAAAAGCGGTTCTGCACGTTTCAAGACAGTTAAGCTGTTGAAAAATGGATAGGACAACACTATGAATCTGGCTGAGAAAATAATCAATATCTCAGTAGTTTTTTCGTGATTGCTGCTCTGTTATCAAAAAATGATTTTTTTGATGAGAAATTTATCAAGTAGTAATTGCATAAAATATCGGCACATTTGTAGTTTTCGGCACATTTCGCACTGATTAATCGTGGCTACCTCTATACGTGCGACGTAATTTTTTACATTACTATTATTCAATAATAACTAAGCAGTATAAATAGAATAGCTAAGACATGATGTTGTAAATGGCACTTGAATGGGTAGTTTGATCCCGCTTTTGGTGGTAGTTCTATGTCAAGAATAAACTGGGTTATAATTGGCAGAAATTCTATCGACCTTCTTACACGTCATTATTCTGGTCTACAAGAAGAACTGCTACAATTTTAATCGCGTGTCGATCATTCTTTTTTATAGCTGCAAAGCTGAGTGTGGTCATATTACGGTGATCTTGTTTCATCAGCTGACGCTGTTTTTGTTTGAGATTTCTTTGCGTCGCAAACCTCAACCACAAATTTCTTTGTCATGCCATACTGGTGTCCGAGTGCCTCTTTTGTATGATGCCATTTGTTTGAGGTCATTAATCGCTCTCGAAGAAGTTCCTAGCAAGTATTGTAAACGTGTTGGTCTTTTTTAAGCAAGTTTTTCGCTTGACCGTTTTTGCGCTTTTCTTCTAGAACATTCTGTGACTTCTCAAGTGACTTTTTCACGCTTTCGTTCTTATTTGTGAATGGTCTCTATTGCTGGTACTCCGAAGTAAAGCTTGTAGCTAAAATAGAATCGATTGCAGCAAGAGGGGTCTAATAGCTGAGTGGGTAATGCTTCTGGTGAGGGAACGGGAGGTCCATGGTTCAAATCCCGGGGTGGTTAAGTATTTTTGCACCCATAAAGAAAAAGTTATCTAGGCTACTGCCCCCGATTAAATTGCCTCGCTTGTCGTTCGAGAGCAATTTATCCGACATTAGTTTGTTTATGTTAAGAAGTTGAACGGAATTGGGCCCTAAATTTTTTGATCATAGATGACTTACCTCACTCGCTAAATGACTTTTAACTCGTGGTAAGGTTAACACGTAACAATATTAAGCTTGCTCTAAACATTTTCAAGGTCAAAAGTGAATTTCTCTAGGGTGAATGTTGCTAATAAGGCACCGCGACTAATGTATTAAGCACTATGAATTTCAAAAAAAAGTTTTGAAAAGATTATTATATAGTGGTTTTGGATTAGATTATTTTCAGGTTTTGTTTAGCGTTATTGACTTCATCAATTGATTTCTATGTTTCTATATCCATTCTACGCGCTGTAAGTCTATTGTGTAGCTATTCCAGCTATTTTATTAAGTTTGCAGAGATTGTATAATTTGCCTCATTTACATAACATTCGCCGACCTCATAATGTTTATTTTGGAATTTATTCAGTAACAAATTAGCTGCCCACGACATCATATATCTCAATTTAAGACTTACTCAGAACGAGAAACTCAATTGGAGATCTGATAACTTACAGATAGCTTTTTCATACGAGCCAGTATACAATGGCATTCCTTGCTTGTCCAGAATAAAAGCGGTTCTGCACGTTTCAAGACAGTTAAGCTGTTGAAAAATGGATAGGACAACACTATGAATCTGGCTGAGAAAATAATCAATATCTCTAGTTTTTTCGTGATTGCTGCTCTGTTATCAAAAAATGATTTTTTTGATGAGAAATTTATCAAGTAGTAATTGCATAAAATATCGGCACATTTGTAGTTTTCGGCACATTTCGCACTGATTAATCGTGGCTACCTCTATACGCGTGACGTAATTTTTTTACATTACTATTATTCAATAATAACTAAGCAGTATAAATAGAATAGCTAAGACATGATGTTGTAAATGGCACTTGAATGGGTAGTTTGATCCCGCTTTTGGTGGTAGTTCTATGTCAAGAATAAACTGGGTAATAATTGGCAGAAATTCTATCGACTTTCCTACACGTCATTATTCTGGTCTACAAGAAGAACTGCTACAATTTTAATCGCGTGTCAATCATTCTTTTTTATAGCTGCAAAGCTGAGTGTGGCCATATTACGGTGATCTTGTTTCATCAGCTGACGCTGTTTTTGTTTTAGATTTCTTTGCGTCGGAAACCTCAACCACAAATTTCTTTATCATGCCATACTGGTCTCCGAGTGCCTCTTTTGTATGATGCCATTTGTTTGAGGTCATTAATCGCTCTCGAAGAAGTTCCTCGCAAGTATTGTAAACGTGTTGGTCTTTTTTAAGCAAGTTTTTCGCTTGACCGTTTTTGCGCTTTTCTTCTAGAACATTCTGTGACTTCTCAAGTGACTTTTTCACGCTTTCGTTCTTATTTGTGAATGGTCTCTATTGCTGGCACTCCGAAGTAAAGCTTGTAACTAAAATAGAATCCCGGGGTGGTTAAGTATTTTTGCACCCATAAAGAAAAAGTTATCTAGGCTACTGCCCCCGATAAAATTGCCTCGCTTGTCGTTCGAGAGCAATTTATCCGACATTAGTTGGTTTATGTTAAGAAGTTGAACGGAATTGGGCCCTAAATTTTTTGATCATAGATGACTTACCTCACTCGCTAAATGACTTTTAACTCGTGGTAAGGTTAACACGTAACAATATTAAGCTTGCTCTAAACATTTTCAAGGTCAAAACTGAATTTCTCTAGGGTGAATGTTGCTAATAAGGCACCTTGACTAATGTATTAAGCACTATGAATTTCAAAAAAAGTTTTGAAAAGATTAATATATTTTGGTTTTGGATTAGATTATATTCAGGTTTTGTTTAGCGTTATTGACTTCATCAATTGAGTTCTATGTTTCTATATCCATTCTACGCGCTGTAAGTCTATTGTGTAGCTATTCCAGCTATTTTATTAAGTTTGCAGAGATTGTATAATTTGCCTCATTTACATAAGGTTTTTGCAATATTTCGTGCAATATAGCGTGCAACACGGGTGCCAAAACACGAACTGATTGCACTAGCACCAAACTTGTAACTAGAAATTTTTTGTCAAACAAATATCATCAGCTGTTACCCTTAGTTCCATGTTCGGTTGAGTTAGATTCATATCCAGGTCGACGACGAGAATAGACATGGCAATGTCCTAAAACTATTATTTATTTTTACTTCATTTTAAGCGAGCTTAAATTTTTGTTAATAAGTAACAAATATAATTTTTAGTAAAACTTTTTGTCTCAGTGTTGGGTTGTGATTTGTTGAAAATTTTTGCTCCTAGCTCATTGAAGGGATGTGTTTTTTTTTAATTACATCACATTTACTTTGTTTTTCAGAAGTCATTGTTTCTCGTGTTACCGAGAGAAAATCGACGCCGAATGCTCGCGACAGTGGCGACTGACGCGCAAGTTTTTTCCTAAAGGTTTGCTCTCTAATCGCTCACTCTTTTTGTTGTGATTTGTACCCTATTTTCGTTTATAAGCTTTTGAGTACCAGAGATTTTGTAAATTTTTATTGATCTTTATATGGGCTATAATAAAAAGGACAACAACATTATCGATATTAGGTCTAACCAGAAATGGTTCTAGTTACACTAAAGATCAAGGCTCTTGTCAACAAACATTTAATTCGATTTTTCGCTGTCTGATCCATTTGACTTTTCGTCCTCAAAACGGGATAACAAGTAGCGCCCAGCGGGCCTTGAGTTTTCTTAGAGGCTTTCAGCTCACTAGTCTCCAAGTAAGCGACTCACAGAAAGTATTTTGGAGACCTATACTTATGGGGTGAAAGGTGGTTCTGTGCATCGTTCAGACCGTAAGGGCCCCGTACAACCAAATACCCGCTCCCGCCGTTCCCCCGCACTGTTGCCAACCCCCCCCCCCCCCCGGCACTCACCCCACGCCCCTTCAATTAAGCTGAAGTTAAATGAAGCCAACCGATTTGGACAACCGCTCGCCGATCGTTTGAGAGTAATTCACCCGCTCACGTAGCCAACCGCTGAACGATCGTTTGAGAGAAATTCGCCCAACGTTAGTCGGTTATGTTTCAATTTCTGATAAATGGCATCTGATTTAGACCAATTTTGTTTTCTGTCAATTGTCAAGGATCAGGGTTTATGTTAGCTGCATAGACTATCATTAAATACGTTGCGTTTTCTTTCAAAGGTTACGATAAATAGAATGTTCCATTTGGTGGTAGCCTCAAATTGAACACTAAAGAAGTTAACGAGTGATATCAAATAAGGAAACAATTCATTGTCGTTTTCCCATTTACTACGAGGCGTTGTTTCATTCTTATTAATTTCTCTCCAACTAAGTTTGGAGAAATTGGTTTCTTTTTCATGCAAAATTTTGAATCTATTGTAGCGTGATGTCACTGACGGCTTCTGATGTTATCAAGGACCATATAAATTTCGTCAATTGAATTTTACTGCACTAAAATGAGAATTTATATATTTTTAATCATATCTCTATCTATAGATACCACATGCTTCGGCTCAGAAAATGTTATATAACAGAAATCTTCTGAATCTAACAGGTCGAAAAATTTTTTTAGATAACCGGGGCTATGGATTCATTAATATGATTTTTTATCCGTTTATATTAATTTTATTAATAGCCGCACAGCGATAGCTGGGGCTATTATTGGCCTTCTCTTGGTTTTTTACAATTCAAAGAATTTGAATTGTATTGGGGCGCTGTCTTTTTTTTAAGATCTGTTCACACAATTTCATGATTTTTGAAGTCAAATTGTAGTAGTGATTTTGGTCACGCCGAAACAGGAAGTGGAGCGAAAAAGCGAGTGGTTTTGCGGCATGAAATTTTTTCGCTCTAAATTTAAAGTAGAGTGAGAAAACGGTGTTTGAACGAATATACGCTTTCTCGCTAGTGGTTTTTTGTTCACATGCGGCAATTGCACTTTGATTTTTACAGTTTTTTCGATTTTTTGGATCGGATTTTTTTCTAAATGGTTTTACCAATCCATTCATAGTCCGTTCTAGGTAGTTTTCTGTTTAGTCAATGAAAATTCTTTGAATTGTACGTCAGGACTTGTCCCGCTATGTTTTTTTATTTCGTCGTCATGATTTTTGTTACGACCATATGACGTCACAGCCACTTTTTGTTCATTCGTTCATGCAATTTCAACTGAATTGCATGTGTGACGTCATTTTTTGCTCTTAGTGGAGCGAGTTTTTTTGTTCATGCGCGTGATTAAATTTTTGGTCACACTTGACTTACCTCACTCTCAAAAATGACTTCCTCACTTTGAAATTGACTTTTATTTACTTTAATTCAAAGAGATAAGGTCAAATGGGTGTGTGTCACTCTAAATGAAGGTTATTTGAGATCAGCTAAAAGAGGCAGCAATAATTTATACATATTTTTAATCAAAATATAACAGATCAGCCTTCAATGAAAAGACGAATTTTTTTGGTCTGTCTTTTTTACTGTTTTTGTAGACTGCCGATCTACAAAGCTATTGCGGCTATTTTCTGGCAATCTGCCAGCTATGTTTTTTAAGATGTTTACACATTTTCATGATTTTTGAAGTCAAATTGGAGTAGTGATTTTGGTCACGCCGAAACAGGAAGTGGAGCGAAAAAGCGAGTGGTTTTGCGGCGTGAAATTTTTTTGCTCTAAATTTGAAGTAGAGTGAGAAAACGGTGTTGGAACAAAAATTCGCTTTCTCGCTAGTGGTTTTTTGTTCACATGCGGCAATTTCACTTTGATTTTTACTGTTTTTTTTTTTAATTTTTTTATCCGATTTTTTTCTAAATGGTTTTTCCAATCCATTCATAGTCCGTTCTAGGTCTAGTTTTCTGTTTAGTCAATGAAAATTCTTTGAATTGTACGTCAGGACTTGTCCCGCTATGTTTTTTTATTTCGTCGTCATGATTTTTGTTACGACCATATGACGTCACAGCCACTTTTTGTTCATTCGTTCATGCAATTTCAACTGAATTGCATGTGTGACGTCATTTTTTGCTCTTAGTGGAGCGAGTTTTTTTGTTCATTCTCATGATTAAATTTTTGGTCACACTTGACTTACCTCACTCTCAAAAATGACTTCCTCACTTTGAAATTGACTTTTATTTACTTTAATTCAAAGAGTTAAGGTCAAATGGGTGTGTGTCACTCTAAATGAAGGTTATTTGAGATCAGCTAATAGAGGCAGCAATAACTTATACAGATTTTCAATCAAAATATAACAGATCAGCCTTCAATGAAAAGACGAATTTTTTCGGTCTGTCTTTTTTACTGTTTTTTAGACTGCAGATCTACGAATCTATTGCGGCTATTTTCTGGCAATCTGCCAGCTAAATGTTTCATTAAGACCACTCCTGGAGTAACTTTTGCTGTCCGGGCTCCGCTTCTGTAGATTCCTTTGTGTACCATTTTTGAAAGTTTTTTTGTTGCTGTTTTTGGGGTAATATAACGTACCATCGGGGCGTGACCGTGTGCCTATTTCTGTTTGCAATGTTTTTTTTCTTGTGAAGTTTTTCCATGATGTTCTAGCTGCTGTTGCTCGTACTACTCTCACTTGTGAGTTCGACAACCAACTCAGCTGGTTCTTCGGGATTTTTACTGCGTCCATGTCCTGGGTTGGTTGACTGTGAGGTTCCTTCCGATTTTAGGCCCGCTGCTTTAATGGGGCGCTGCTAATGGGGACCACCTCCTTGAATGGATCGCTCATTGCCTGCTCGTCTTATCTCACCGATGATTGATAGTGCTTGTTTCATTTTTGTCTCTTACACCCTCGGCCCTGTGCTGTGCAATGTCACTGCGCGTGGCACAGAGTCGCTGCATTTGTTCCGTTTGCTTAGCCATCCCATTTTTAAACAATATACACCTCGTTTTTCGACCATTTGTGGGAGCGCTTTGTCATCTGATGTTTGACTAACCGTCATCGCAGCTTTGGTGGCCCGAGACTCCGTTGTGCTATACCATATGTTCCATTCTGGGGTTTCCTTGACACTGTTTTTGACTCAAATGCCTCAGTCTATGTGGCTTCTTTGTTTCTTCTGCGCAGTCAAAAGCACACCTTTTCGTGTTGTGTTCATTGGGTTTTAGATCAATTTATATTCAGAGAGTTTTTGGTAAAATTTTGTCGCTGAGTATTTTCATTCTGCCAAAAATTTTTCAAGAGGTGATAGCGTCTCAATTTTCATACCAAATCTCAGGGCCTTCAATTCCATATTTGAAAATATGTTAATTTTATCTTGGGGTTGTTTGCTAAAATGAGCTGTTGTGTAGTCTTTTGTTGAACCGATTGTTCTTTCGACTTTTGTGGTCCTCGAGTAGTCTCGCGCTGATTCAAAATTGTATTTTAGTAATTTTTCTCTGTTCACAATGATTTCTTAACAAAAGAGTTAAATGTTAATCTTTTTAAATGGCTAATTTTTGCCTTTTCTGATTTTGTATCAGTGCATAGATCCCATTTCACTATTACAGGTTTCTCAATCTTAATAACAAAATTCCGGTATCTTCAACGAGTCCGCTTACGGTTGTTTTTGCTTTAAGTGTTATTAAGTTTTAACATACAGATTGACGCTCTTGGCATTGGCTCGATTTTGCTTCCAGTTCACGACGGATGAAGAACATCCATCTATCCCGTGTTGCGGCTATCATTTTGGAGAACCCGTCATGGTGCGCCTGTATTCTGGTCTAAAACTAAGATTTTTCCGGGCTAAAACTAAATGGTCGGCGATTTATAAGCAGTATTAAGAGTACGACAAGTCATTCCCGTGTTTTGAAATGTGTCGGACAAACTTTTCTCAAACCCACTCACAAAGTCAACGTCATTGAAGCTGCGTAATACCGCTTTCTGTCCATTGTGACTATTTGAACCACTCCTTGGGCTTCCTGGCGCGCTCGGTACCACTTAGTGCCTTTCCCTTGGTTATTAATCCTGGTTTTGTTATTTTGCTTTTCATTTTTTGGGTAGTTCCGAACTGTTTGGACGGATAATTGAATCAATAATTGTTCGGTGTGGCCTTATCATTGAGATCGTCCGTTTCTGGTTTACTCTGATTTTAGGCGTTTTCCTAGGAATCACTGCGTGCGTTAAATGGTAACCTATTCAAATTGTTATGTGCAATCTGCGATTTTATTGAGATAAACTTGGTGGTACAGATGTTTGCTAACAATTTGAGGGGATTCCATTTCAATCGGTTTAGTTAACCGATTTTTGAAGCCTGGGTTGCTGCGTTTTCTCGAATTTGATTTTAAAATGGCTAAATTTTTACGTCATGTAGAAATAATCTTGCCTCGCTTTTCTGCATTCTGCAACACTGGTGCGATCCCATTAAATATGTACTTTAGGTAATCCAGGTGTTTAATTGCCTTTGAACGAAGTTCATAGCAATTATTGTAAACGCGTTGGTGTTTTTGTATGCAAATTTTTCGCCTGACCGCTTTTCTTCTAGAACATTCTTTTCTTAGATTTCTCAAGTGACTTTTTCACGCTTTCGTTCTTCATTTTTGAGTGATATGTATTGCTCTCACTCCGAAGTAAAGCTTCTTGCTAATATAAAGTGGGTTCCAGCATAGCAAAAGTAAGGGCCAAATAGCACAGTCGGCAGAGCATATTGTTGTGATATGGGAGGGCAATGTTTCGAATCCCGGTGGGGTGAAATGTTTTTCCACCCGGCTGTCGTTTGAGAGCAATTCTTCCGACATTAGTCGGTTTATATTTGTTTAATGATTTTGATTTCACTTCGAGTAAATATAGAATCGAAATGGGATATTTCTGGAGTTCTTCTGGATAAATGGCAAACTGTCGCAAACCATGAGAAGTTTTATGATTATTAGTATTGTTTATTTCCTACAATTTGTGATTATTTCCTACAATTTGCGTTTTTCAATATCTCCAATAACACAACCGTGTTTTTTGAAATCTGATTGATAACCCGTCTGAGGTTTTTAAGAAGGATAATAGTCCTTTTATGCTCATGAAACGTCAAAAATGAAAAACTTTCTAAGTTGATTACAATTTTCGTTCCATTTGACTTTTACCATACAATTGCCCCATGAAGTCCACATCTAGTTTTCGAAAAAAATAAAAAAACTTTGACGAACTAGAGTAAAGACCAGATGCCAAAAATAAAATTTTCAAATCGATTTTTGTTTCTGTGTTTGTTTTTGTGTCTGCGTGTTCGTACGCGCTTGTGTGCTTATGTGTAATGTTTTTGGTATGTGTGTAAAAGACAGAGAGAAAGTGAGGGCTGGTGTGAGAGAGTTGATTGCTTTAAATGTGAGATACAAATGGAAGCAGGTTGCAAAAACTTTTAGCAATCACAATAAATTCGAAAAATTGTTTGATATTTACTACAAATTGCGGCTTTAAATAAGTCCAAAACCCAAATTGTTGGGTTTAAATCTAACTGACGGCACATCAGCAAGATGTTAAAAAACTAATTTTCTGACGAAAATTTAAGTTGTTTGGGCAACATTGAGAGGTATGTTAGAACATCCTGTGCTACACACAGACTCGCACGAGCCGCCATGTTTTAATGACGTTCCCGATTTGTCTTCTTCTTTCGGCACATTTAAAGTATTTTTTATGAGCTTCTCTTTCTGCTTTTCTGTAATCTGCTTCAACAAGAGTTATTCAATTGACAGATCTATATATCTTTGATTTTTCGCTGGCCTATAGTTATGCCCATGGAATTCCGTTCTAATTTCATATATGCCTGTTGCTTCTGCTCCTACTCCCTGGGCCATTAGGAGTTGGCTAAGGGCATATTTTTAATTGCTTTCAAACGAAAAACGAAGTTTGTAGCAATTATATTAGTCCTCAAAAATGAGATTAAAAGGTAGCGCCCAGCGTGCATTAAGTTCGCTTAGAGCCTTTCAGCTCACTAGTCTCCACGTATGCGATTCACAGAAGCTGTTTTGTAAACATGTACTTATGGTGTCAAGGACGGTTCTTAGTGGTTGAACCCCGAAACCCCTAAGATTATTAAAGTTTAAAATTGTTGCACTGTCAGAAGAATTTAATGTAACTGCATTCAACTCGAGTATAGTGCGTTAAAAAATTGTTGTACAATTGATATACTCACACTGGTGCAGTTAAATAGTTTGAATTTGTTCAAATTAACTACGCCAAAATTGGTTCACAGTTCAGTCACTTAAAAGGTCATTTTTTTCAGATAAGTAGTGTTGGATAATGGGTGACAGATACAATGTGCATTCTCAGATGGAACATCTCCAGTCCAAGTATGTGGGCACTGGACATAGTGACACTACTAAATGGGAATGGCTCACACACCAACACAGGTATACAATACTACAATTCATTGGGATGAGATCAATAAATATGCCCAAAACGGACATTGTATTTAAGGGAAAATCCATCCCTGTGGAATTTTTATGTGAAGTTTTATCTTAAGTGATACTATTAACAATTTTCTTATATTCATCAGCGCTTTAATCAAACTTAATAGTTTCGCTAATAAGGTTCTGATTTTTACGTAATTGGTATAATTACCACATGGTAAATGCTAGATGTTTTAGTAACAACATTTGACTCTCAATTTGTGTCATGAAACCAAATCGATGAATTAAGTAAATATGATCCTGAAAAGCAAAAAGTATTTTTCAAGGTCGTAGTAGATCTGATTGCTGAATTCTCTGCAATCGTTCAAAGCTTAACTTGTTGGTTCTAAATGGTATTCAATAACATAAATTGAGAAAGAAATTCGAAGAGATGTTATTATTTTGACAAGCTGTATGATTATAAAAATATTTTGTTTAGAGACTCGATTTCCTCCTATCTCGGTCATTACGACATGCTCAGTCTAGTGTCAATTGTGGAGAACGAGAGCAAAGCCAGAGTGCAATTTAATCTCCTTCAGAGCTATCTGCAACCTTGCGGACCACCACCGGAGAAGCCAGATTATTAGAAGACTTATCAGCTGCGCCGATTGTTCATCTAGTGAAATATATTCGATTGTTCAAATAAATGATCGCCTTGATATTTGATGCTGCGATGTTGTATCATCTTCTTTTAAACAGTGTCTGTTTTAAAACTTTTGGCAGCCCTTTCGTATGTTTGAAAGTCAGTGTTGATTTTTCTTGGTTTAAATGTTACATGTTTACAAGATTTGAATTTACTTGTTAGATTTAATTCATTTTGCTGAAGTGAGAGCTGCTTTTTAATTATTTTAGTGTACGTTGCAGCACGTTGAGGACTGAAAGCAGCATCAAAATGTCGCTTGACTGTGTCTTTCCGAGTGTCTCTACGCCCCTGACTTTTTGCGTGATCTGAATCTCTCTCTCACTCATGATTTTAAGCAGCTGACCGCAATTGGCTGCAGTTTAAATAATAAAAATCAAATTAAAAGTGCGCCAAAATCGGTGGCATTTTAAATAAATTAATCTTAATAGTTTCGGTTAATGGGAACGCAGATACAAATCATGTCATCAAATATTCTAAGTAGAATCGATGGTTCACAACAGTCGCAATAAGCACAAATCGTGGTCCATTTATATACCGAGTCATTACCGCCTTTTACGTGACATACAATCATCTTTGATTTACAACTGTGACTTTTGCTGACATGTGATGTTTACTAGCATTTTATCATAGTGATCAATTAAGAGCGAAAATTAAAAGTAATCAATTCACATGCTGAAACGGAATTACTGTGGAAAGCATCAGTGTAAATGACACGTGAAATTGCTATTGTTTTCTCAACAACAAAAATGTAAATCAGCATGTGTATGGGTTAAAGTGGGTCTACCTTTTTGTGTTCAAAACGTCTCTTATTGCTTCTGTTGACCTGCTTCCTGTTCTAACCTCATTTGTCCTGCACTCAATGAGTAGTTTTTGTACAATTCATGTTCGTTAAAAGTTATGTTTCTAGTCTTTCTAACTTTAAATATCCTTTTTTTATCCTTGACGACTGTAGCAGATATTTTGCTGTTACCTTATAATCCCAAAAATGTACCTTTTTAATTTTGATACCCTTCAAGTAACGCAGACAAGCTTTTGAGGCGTCCCATTGCTTTTGCGGCGTTCCCCGGTTCTAGAAACGATCTTGGAATGTTAGCTGTTTGTGCAGTTTGTGGTTTGGTAAATACTTTGACTGACATGCAAAGGTATTTGCAATATCCTACTGTCATTCTTTTATTCTTTATTTAATGTTCAAGAGCAAACTCAGGGCAGCTTTGCTACCTATTTTGAAGTTCTCAATTTCTTTGACTTTGAAGTTTCGTAAATGTTTTGTCGCATCTCTAATATAACAATATCATTTACCCAAAGGCAGATCATTCTTTTTTATTAATAAATGGACACTCATCTTGAATAGATGAATTAAAGCCCAAATCCCTAAGAAACCCTGTTAAGTACCAGTTCCGACTAGATTCTTTCAACCCGTATAAATTTTTGTTTAGCTTACAGAGTAATTGATTCCTTTACGCATTGTGCTGTCTTTTTCATTGTGTCTTTACTCATTGCTGCTGTATAAAGGTCTCTTCATCAATTTAATTTAATTATGCTGCTTTCACCTCCATTTGATCGAGCTCAGAGTCCTTACACACTGCGTAACTTAAAAGTATCCAGATAGTTGAGAGACGCGTTGTCGGTAAATAGGTTTCATTGTAGTCTACCTGGAACTTGTCTAATTGCCTTGGCTACCAATCTCGCTATATATCATCATTGCCCCGCTAGGCCCAAGTTTCAGAGAAAAAGTGCAGCTGCTATGAATAGGTTGGTTTCCCTGGTTATCTACAAGTTCCCAGACGTTGTTTTCAGCCAATGAATTTTCAATTCGTCTCTTTTGCTTCTGTTGACCTGCTTCCTTTTCGAACCTCATTTGTCCTGCACTCAATGAGTATTTTGTACAATTCATGTTCGTTAAAAGTTATGTGTCTAGTCTTTCTAACTCTAAATATCCTTTTTTTATCCTTGACGACTGTGGCAGATGTTTTGCTGTTACCTTATAATCCCAAAAATATACCTTTTTAAGTACGATGATTTTTCGATCGGAATGGTTTCTCAATATGTACTTAAGTATTACTGCCAAAAATTTTCACTGACTAGAGATTCGCTTTTTCTCGGTACATTGCTTTGAATGGCGTTCTTTTGAGTCCCAATTGGATAAGTCTTTAATTTCGCTTGACTTGTTTTTTGCATAGGGCCTGTATATCTAATAAAGTCCTGATTGCTCAATTAGGCATCCCGCCGTTGATTTTATTGTTCCCCAAAAACGCTTAACTTTACCGTTTTAGGCCTTACTCAGTTGACTCATCTCGTTCGAAATGAGCTTTCCTATATCTGCAAAGAATTGCTTAACCTTTTCTATTGCATCATCGCTTGTCAAACTAGCTGATCTTCATTGAACATTTAATTTCACCATTGCTTGAAATTCAGAAACTCCCTTACTTCACCTCAAAAACGGATGCTAAGGTTGAATTGATCCAGCATTATCAGCACAACTGACACTCTGAAGGTTCCCCTCAAACCAATGGCATCGGTTGCCAATACCGAACTCGCCAAAATACAATCCCCTGACCATGTTTTTTTTTCTTAACGCAAAATAATTGATCGAGAAATTTAAATCATTTAGTTACTTGAGTCCGCGCTGCTATAAATTGCAGCTTTTGAAACTGCTGCAATTTATCATTTTTTGCCAGTTTAATTATTAATTTAAAGCCAGTTGATCAAAAGTTTGAGTTGATCAAAAGTCAACTGGCTTTAAATTGAATATATGCAGGCTTGCTTTTTTTCCTCAGTCAAATTTTTACCTTTTTTAAAGCATCATAGCGAAAACAGAGACAATCGTTGTCGCTCTTAGAGGCTACTTTTAAATTGAAACCTTGAAACAATTTCATTTTTTGCAGGGTGAGAAGGGCGAGGTTAATCAAAAATTGAAGGAAGACAGGAAAAAGGGGCTATTTAATTATTTAAAAAATACCTGTGATAATAAAGTTAACGGTACATTATATTAAAAATTTAAAATGTGATGGAATATGCAAATTTGTTCAAAAATAATTGTAGAAGTTTCTTTTCAGCGTCAAAAAAACATATAAAAAACTTTTCCTTTTACGGGTTTTTTCTATTCCCGTTCCTTTCTATTTCGAGTTTTTTTTTAATTGTTTGAAGGTGCTCAACAGTTTTCCGATATAACGAAAACAAAAAATTTTAAAATTCTATAATAGTTGGTATTGGACAAAAATTAAATAAAAGCTAGAATTAGAAACGGAAAAAAAATTTAATTTCATCTTTTCTATAAACACTTCAACTCATTTTTCGAATTCTTATCTTTTAGTTAATCTTGCGGTTTTACTTACCCGAAACGAATCCAGTTGAAAAACTGCGATACTCGTGATGTTGTTGGCTATTGATATTGAAGCCAATTTGCTGGCTTCTTGTACAATTTATTTTGTGTGCAAGTCGGGGGCTTTTGGACTACCTTAATCAACAGAGACAGTATTTAAACACTAATTTATCTTTTTCCATTAAAAAGGAAGATCAAAAAACTTTTTGAAATTAATTTGTCAATCTCTGTAGGAGCCTACGCTAAATGCGACATCGTTGTTCATCTGATCATTGGTCTAATTGAACACTCCAAGTGGTTACCAAATATTGCCAAATACGTGAGATTCGAAATATTTAGGGTTTTAATAGAAAGTTAAGCTGTTTTTTAGTGTTTTTCCTGTTGATTACTCCTCATGCTCAAGCTGAATATTTAATTTCAGCTCTCAACTGGTTTTAAATTGAATCCTTGTTTCTTCAACTGAAAATGTAAAGCGGTCCCCAGTATTTTGTCATCCATTATGAACTGAAAAAACTCAAATCAAAAATTTTCTCGAATAGTAGAGAACTGGATAGCTGCGCTAATTCACGCTGTGCGTTGTAATCTTGCGTTCTATTTTAGCAGGTCTATTTTGGCTTTAAGTTTGTGAAATTGTTCTTATAGAGTCATTCAAAGTTAAAATAAGAAAACAAAACACTTCAGTGATGAACGATAAAGAACCATTTGGGGAAAGACTGAAAGAGGGAAGAAGTCAATTCGTTCTCATATCCGTATCCACGCAAATTCTTTAGGAGTCCTTTTAGTGTTTACATTTCAATTTTTTTTACCTAAGTAGAAAAAGATTCTCTCTGTATTACCGCAAACTACTTTCCAAAATCATTTTTTCTGTATAATTCCATTTGACTGCTAGTTGAATTGGTCTCATACGGAAGGTTTGTAACAACATCAAAAAACAGTTTTGAAAAAACGAAGACAAATTTCTTTTTTTTCGGCGCTGCTCCGTTCTTCTGAACTGATGTTTTTCTTAGTTTTAAACACTTCGTACTTTCTGCAATTGATCCCCAAGTTATGCGAGTAAATGACATATGAAATAAAAAACAACTTGAAATTAACTTCTTGTCAGACAGAAGAACTTGACTTAATAATGTACTTCAATTTTTGGATGCATTCAGTTGAACTAAAAATTTTTGATTGGTGCTCTTCTTAAACTTTAAGCTTCGTGAAAATCTGTTTTATTTTATAGGTGAAAACGCAATTGGTTTTTCATCTGGTTAAATTATATCATAATGACGGTTACGTTTTTAAAAATATAGTCGCACTCAAGGTTGCTACCGAAAAATTGCTTCAGTTTCGGATCCAAAAAATTGATTGACAAAAGAACTTTTTGTCTCAACGAAGAGAAGTGTTTGATAAACAGAAGACGTGTGTTCGAACATTCTGTGCTACGCACAGTCTGGAGTGAGCTGTCTTGTTCAGGTATGAGAACAGTTTACGAACTTCTCAAATACTTATGAAACTTAAATTTTGAAATTGCTTCTGCTTCACTTTGGACCGTAAAAATTTCGAGTGGTGAACACATATTGCATTGTAGTGAGAACAGTTGGATCGTCGTTGTCTAAGCATCAATTTTGCAATGAAATGGATTATAGTTTTAGTTTGTATTGAGATTATCTCAGCGAAAAGAGACTTTACTTCATCTCGACTTGCACTTCAATTCATTGACTGTTTAATCCAACCTTTTTCAGTTCATGTGATTGTTTTTGACGTATATAGAACAAAATGGACAACACCAATTTCCCAGTCTTGAAAAATGACAGGATATTGAGAGCTGCCAGAGGCGAGCCTGTTGACCGAATTCCAGTCTGGATCATGCGACAGGCAGGCAGGTACTTGCCAGAGTTCAGGGAGTTCCGCAAGGAACACGAATTTTTCGAAATATGCCAGACGCCAGAATACGCCTGTGAAATTACTTTGCAGCCAATCCGAAGGATTGATTACGATGCCAGTATTATATTTTCGGATATTTTAGTTATTCCACAAGCTATGGGAATGGAAGTTAAAATGGAACCCGGCAAAGGACCGACGTTTACGGGTCCATTATTAACCAGTGAAGATATTGATAAATTAACTGTGGATCCGGTTAAAATTGCAGATAGTCTGAAGTATGTTTACGATGCGATTACTCTTACGCGTCATAAATTAGAAGGAAAAGTTCCGCTTATAGGATTTGCAGGGGCGCCCTGGACTTTGATGTCTTACATGATAGAAGGTGGAGGTTCTACAACGCAATCAAAAGCAAAAAAGTGGCTATACGCTGATGTTCAAGGTAGTCATAGGCTTCTGAAAGCTTTGACAGACGGAATAGTCGAGTATTTATATCGGCAAGTTGTTGCAGGCGCGCAGTTATTGCAGGTTTTTGAATCGCACGCCGGAGTGTTGAATGAATATTTGTTCAAGGAATTTGCATTGCCTTATTTGGTGAGAATTGCAACTGAAGTCAAAAGCAAACTTCAAGCTAATAGCATTAATGAAGTACCTATGATTGTTTTTGCAAAAGATGGTCATTATGCTATCCCGCTTTTGGAATCGACGCCTTATGATGTTGTGAGCTTAGACTGGACTTTAGATCCGGTTAAGTGTCGAGAATTATTGCCAAGTAAAACGCTCCAAGGCAATTTGGACCCCTGTGCTTTGTATAGCAATAAAGAAGATTTGGAGAAATTAGCGAAAACTATGGTTGATAAATTTGGGAAGCATAAGTATATTTGCAATTTGGGTCACGGGATTTACCCGGATATGGACCCGGAACATGTCAAATGGTTTGTTGATTTTGTTCATTCTTTGTGAGAGAACAAAACTTGATTATTATCTGAACAGATTTCGTGCTAAACCCGATTTGTATCAAGATTTTTTTGCACAGCTGATTAAAAAATTGTATTTGAAGGAATGAATAATATTTGAACACCGAATATTTTTAATAATAACGTAAGGTGAGAAAAATAGTTTAATTAATATAGATTTGGGTCCCCATAACGCCGAAAATATCTACTTGCTAGAAAAACAATGTGAAAATTTCACAAAATTGTTTAAGTTTTAAAAAGTTTTATCCTGTTTTAGCTGTTCTACTTTCCTATAATGGGTTATGTACTGATAGCCCAATTGGTTAAGCTAATGAGATTATTTTGCTTTCATCTTTAAAATTGTGTTTCTAAGGCGTGTGAGCAAATGTGGTTAATCAAATGATCCAACACGCCTCTTATTATTCAGTAGAATATTTCGACTTGTTTGATATTGTCAAGCTCATAAACACCCCAAGGGGTCACGAGAAAATTTTTACTCCCCTCTTTAAGAATCACTCTTTAAGATATAGTTCAAGCTATGCTTGTTTAATTTTACAATTTCATGCATCTATTTTCTCGATTTTATTTTCAGTTTGTGAAGATGTCTGCTCTTCAAAAATCTATTTCGTCGTTCGTATCGAGGTCTGCCAAAAGCGCAGCGAGAAATCAACAACGTCTGAAAAGTGTCGCAACTTCATCGTCGGCCAAGTTGAGCGAAAGTGAAATGATGATGTTGAAGGAAGATAAATACGGTGCCCATAATTATCATCCATTGCCTGTTGTTCTTTCGAAAGGACTCGGAGTTCATGTTTGGGATGTCGAAGGCCGGAAATATTTGGACTTCCTGAGCGCTTACTCAGCTGTCAATCAAGGTCACTGTCACCCCAAGATTGTGGAAGCATTGACGACGCAAGCACAGACTTTGGCCCTGTCTTCGCGTGCGTTTTACAACGATATTCTGGGCGAATATGAGGAGTATGTCACAAAATTATTAGGCTACGATAAAGTTCTGCCAATGAATACAGGTGTCGAGGCTTGCGAAACGGCTGTGAAGTTGGCAAGGCGTTGGGGCTATGACAAGAAAGGAATTGAGAAATACAAAGCCAAAGTAATATTTCCAGAGGAAAATTTCTGGGGACGATCTATCGCGGCATGTTCGACGTCTACGGACCCCTCTTGTTACGAAGGATTTGGACCTTTTAATCCTGGATTTGAGATCATTCCTTACAACGATCTGGAAGCGGTGGAAAAGGCGTGTCAAGATCCCAACGTCTGCGCTTACATGATGGAGCCAATTCAAGGCGAGGCAGGAGTCCGAGTTCCAGACAAGGGATACCTGATGAAGGTCCGAGAGATTACGAAACGTCACAATGTCCTTCTAATTTGCGACGAAGTCCAAACAGGTTAAACTTATCCCTATTAGCGGATCTTTTCAGTCCCCCCCCCCCAGTACGTTATGCACCCCTCAGTTACAGAGAACGTGTCATTACATAGTAAATCATTATGTAAAAGAATTGCTCGATCATATCGCATACGTATTAGGTTGTCGTTGTGTGTTTTTTCAGTCTTTTCATTAGAGGTGGAGGCAATAATCTTTTTTGAGCAAGTGTTCCGAGAGTTGTCGGTTATGTTCCTCGGAATTGTCCTTACTGTTGCACCAATTGGTCTTGGGCTCTCGAATTTGGGAATCTGTTTTGACCAATTCTCTTGTTCTTCCTTGTTCAATCATTGTTCCAGCCAAGTATACGTTGAGAAAGTATTGAGAAATCATACTATAATTTTCTTTAAAACTCTGAAAGAGTTCTCTTTTTAGGTCTTTGCAGAACTGGAAAAATGCTCTGCTCTGACCACGACTTAGTCAGACCGGATTTGATAACATTGGGCAAAGCTCTCTCTGGAGGTGTCTACCCAGTATCATCAGTGCTGTGCGATGATGAGGTCATGCTATGCATAAAACCAGGTGAACACGGATCAACGTATGGCGGGAACCCAGTCGCTGCAAGGGTCGCAATCGCAGCTTTAGATGTTCTGCAAAACGAGAATCTAGCTGAAAATGCGCGTGTTCAGGGCGATTTCATGCGCGAAGAGCTTAAAAAACTGGTCGGCGATCGAATAACTGAAGTAAGAGGCCGAGGTTTACTGAATGCGATCGTGATCAAAGACGAAGGCGAATGCAACGCTTGGAATGTTTGTATGAAGTTAAGAGACAACGGTTTGCTGGCCAAACCGACACATGATCATATTATCAGATTGGCGCCTCCGCTAATTATCACGCGTGAACAAGTGACGCAAGCTGTTGAAATTGTAGATCGGACCATCAAGTCATTTTGAGAGAAGAGCGAGCTAATTTGAATGTTCATTTTGGGACTGGTGAGGTGAATTTGATTGAGTAGATTTAACTAAGAGGTGCTTACATTTCTATCGTTTTTATTGGACAAATCCCAGATATCTGAATAAATTTTTGGAAGCATTCGGATATATAAATTATCAAAAAGGCAGATTTTGAAGATTTAAGATGGCGGTATTTCATACTACAATCAGTTTTGCAACCAATTGCTGGATTCGAAAGTGATAAACGGTATTTGGTACTTCTTTTTGAGAGGAGCATTAACTTGGACTCTTACTGAAAGCTCTTCATGAGGGAATTGTCCTTAGCTTTATTGTTGATAGTGAGCTTTTGATCAGTGGTTGAGGTGAGCCTTTGCAAAACGTAGATTTTCCTGAATGATTTTCTTTGTGGCTTCAGTAGAAGTTCTAATAGTGATTATTGGAAAAGTACCGAGTTTTGCCGAGTGCATTTCTTGTGAAATCTGTTTGAATTGATGATGCTTTGCTTATTATTGTGGCAATATGTACAGGTCAACATAATTAATGTTGTGTATTTGAGAGTACTATGAAATCAATTTACATATTGATAGTCAAATTGTTTTTCTACGACAATTAAAACGGACAGCTCTCGGCCCAATGTTTTTTAGTCGAACCGGTTTTAATTTGCAACAAGTAAATTTGAATAAATAAGTAAATCGTATTTCCATCCTAATACATGGGAGAGATGGTGTCCCGCTTTTTTACCCCTATTTATTTAACCCCTATCATTTTACCCCAATTTTTTCACCCCTCCATCATTTCACCCCGATTTTAATCTTTTGTAAAATAAGGACTATTTAATTAGCAATATAGTCATTTGGCTATGCCTCGAGGGCCATGGCCATGCCTTAGCGGCCTGTGGGACTTGATATAAAACTATCACAACCGAATATGGGATTAAGTTATCTACTTAATTATGACAAAATATGCCTTTAATGTCGACTCCTAATTGGCGGTATGAAATGATAGAGAGGTGAAATGATATAGGGGTTAAATGATAGAGGGATTCAAATATGCGGGGTTAAATGAATCGGGGTGAAAAGAAGTAGAACCGGGAGAGATATCTAATTATACCGAGTTTGCTTACTTATATTAAGTTAGATGTTAGCTTTGAACTGCGAATTCTGAATCAAATTTGACATTGATTTTGTACATGTTAACATACAAAATCTGTATCCGCAAAAGTGAGTGTTTAATTGCTCTTGAAAGAAGTTCATAGCAATTATTGTAAACGTGTGTGTCTTTTTTGTGCAAAATTTTCGCTTGACAATTTTGACTTTTCGAGTGACTTTTACGCCCTTGACATTTTGTGTTTCGAGTGATCTAAAATTCTCTCTCAATCACAATTTCAAGCAGCTGGACTCAATTGGCGGCAATTTAATACTAAAAGTCAAATGAAAAGTGCGACGCAACTGGTGCCATTTTTTTTACTTTAAATCTTGATAGTGGAATATGTTAACCTCTAATGTGGTTATTTGAAGCCCATTATTGAACTTCTGAGTCCCATTTAAGCCCCACTCCCCCCGGCTGAAGCAGGCTGCAATTCATTAGAGCTCCCTTTAGTCGTTCGAGAGCAATTCTTCCAACCGTTTAGTCGGTTATGTTTTTAAGTGAAAATTGGAGATCAAAATTTGGGTCGTTGAAATTTTGGTATTTGTTGTGCGGAGTAATGTATCAAAATGTTGATTGTTCAACAGCCATTTATTACATCCGAATGTCTGGGCAAAATACTAGATTTGAAAAATGAAATATTTGAAAAATGAATTTTTAAATTTGAAGTATGCAATATTTGAAATTGATACTTTAGCAAGTGTTAATAAGCAGTTCTAATAGCTCTACACATTCTCCACTAAAAATTTTATTTATCAAATATACTTTTCCATAGAAAACTTAGACGGTGCAAATGGTTCCGATTGAAAAGACGAGGATGGGTCCAACTTTATTTAATAACGAATGGGCACAGTTGCACTTTTCATCACAGCCTTTACCGGATTATCGTATATACCTTATCTTCAAAATGCTAATCATCTGAAGCGGCCAGTTTTGGGCCGACCATTTGGGGATTTTAGTGCTGGCTGTTTTGATTATTTCGAAGCTTCGGAAAATGTTCATGTGTTTCAGGCCAGTGGATAAAACTAATGGTTCTTAGTTATGAAAAGAAAATTTTATTAATTGCTCTCGTAGAGAAGCAATTATTGTAAACGTGTGTGTCTTTTTTATGCAAAATTTTTTGCTGGACCGTTTTGACTTGTCGAGTGACTTTTACGCCCTTGATTTTTTGATTCTATCTCAATCACAATTTCAAACAGCTGAACTCAATTGGCGGCAATTTAATACTAAAAGTCAAATGAAAAATGCGCCGAAACTGGTGCCATTTTTCACTTTAAATCTTATTAGTGGTATATGTTAACCTCTAATGTGATTATTTGAAGCCGACTATTGAACACTTCTTAGTCCCATTTGGGCTGTGAGCATGCAGTTTTACGCTGTGAGCATTAACACTTGCAAATGAGTAAATATTGAAGTGGCAATTTGGGTGTAAGCTAGCTATTTCGCAATTTCTCTTTTCGCCTCGATCAGTTTTGAGAGCGTGTTAAAATTTTGTTATAATACCATTTTATTTGGTCTAAAAAGGTATGATTTCCAGAATTCACTTCATTTTTTCATACATTTTCATTTTGATTATTCTTCTCTGTGGAACTTATAAAAGGTGCTTAAATAATATTAATAAAGTAAAGTTCGCCTACGTATGAAAATTATTGAAGGAATACAGGGACAGCAGCGTATATAAAAACAACGTGCTTCTAATTTTTAGCTCTGTTTTCATTGGTTGTCATATCTTGGGAAGTTGCAATGTTGGTATAAAATTTCAGGGTAGAAATGTCGGCCCTTCGTACAATTACAGAAGCAGAGTTAGCCCTGCACAACTCCTACACTGACTTGTGGGTGGCTATTGAGAACAAAGTTTACAATTTAACTGAGTTTCAAATGGAACATCCGGGAGGTTCGGACATCTTGGTCGAGGTTGCCGGCAGAGACGCCACTGACGAATTTGAGGTTGGAATTGCTTGATTTAGAACATGTTTGTTGAGTAAGTCTAGATAATGCAATATAGTTAAAAGGGTATTTTGGGCGTTTGCGTTTATGGTAGCATTGATCATTGTTGCTTCTGGGATGAAAATTGTTTTTTCTTTCACATCCGAACCAACATCTTTTGTGAAATATTACACTTGGTTAAAATTAGCGTCAATAGTCTAAACGAAGATTGCAGTGCTTAAAGTTAGCTAAGTTTTAGTAAGACTAAAAATTGGTCGTAATAGGCCACCAACCATATAAAGTGGACTATTTGACTTTCTCCGGTTTAATTTTACAACACGTGTGAGTATACATGTAAAAAGAGGCCTTGCAGTGTGGGATATAGCGACAAAGGAACTATTATACTAATTCATAATTGTAAAATGTCTTGACCTTGGTAGTCAAATTCCACAAATTAGCCTTAAGTTAAAGGTAGGGCCGCTGGCTCGTTATGACAATGGTAATCAAACTCTAGCTATGAGGTCGGATTTTTTTGTTCGGACCCACTTCAGTGGGAGGGAAACTATATACTCAGATGGTTTTTTGTTTAGTATATTTTCGCCGATCGATTTATTCATCGTACAGATTTGTGAGTGGTAGCATTAGAAATCTTGTCCGGCGTAGAATTTAGATTTAATTTGTTTTAATTTTGTTTTTTTTTTCGAGGACTTATGGAGCTTTAAATTTTTGTAAACTTAAGCCTGTTTCCGTTGTTTTGTTCACATTTTTCGCTATTTTTGCCAGTTTTGATCAATTTTTGCCTAAAAATAGGTTGAAACTGTTAATGATAGTCTCATTGTTCTTACGGTTAAAGATGGACGAGATCTTTTAAATACTTGAACCGTTTTGGCTAAACCTTTGACTAAATTTTTGAAATTTCAGCATTTATAAAAAATTGCATCAATATGCTTTTTAGCCCATTTTGTCCAGTTTGACCGGTAATGCTGACAGGAAAAATGCTCAATAGTCAGATAATGGCTATTTTTAGCTCCGGTTCCCAAGAAAGTGTTCTGGAACTAATATTTTGGCGGTCTTTCGCTAATTTAAGTCGCTAATTGTTCAAAAAATGCTTTTGTTTTTTCTATTTCAAGATTGTTTGCAAACAAAAATTATAAGGCAATTATTTGGGACAATTGCAGTTGCGTTTTCAAACCGCAGAGCAGTGATAGTAAAACCAGTTTTGGTCTCATCATTGTTTTTTGCAAAGAAAAAGGGTTCTGAGTTTAATTTGGGTCTACCCTTTTAATATATTTGTGGCATTTTTTATTTTTTTCATATGAACTACAGGCAGATACGTCTCTATTTAAGGTTTCAATTAATAGGAGGTAGCATTTATGTTCAAATGAGGTCTCATGGATAAATATTTCGTTGTCAGTAAAACTCATGGTTTTATAGCTCCGACAAATCGTTTTCGTGAAATATTAATGAATTGATTTTTGCCAGCGTTTGATGTTCTTGCAGTCTTTGCAGTCTTATGACTGAATCAAATGAATTGAATGTCTTATTTGGTATCTATGGAGGTTTTAAATACAACTATATATTGCTTCCAGATGATACAGAATGTTCTCTATCGCTGATACTATTAGATAGATATCCAAATTCAACACTTATTTTTGATATTGACTTTTGGTCAAATTATCTACTTCGGTGACATCTGGAACTACTTTTATGTTTTCTTGCCCAAGCAGCAATAGAAAGAGCACAGTTTTGGTCTAATTTTGGAATTTCAAAATCCAAAATTTTGTAAGGGGCCCCTGTACTTTTTCATATATGGTTTATTTTTTTATTTTAAGTTTAACAGAGACCAGAATGATTTCAAGAAGCTGATACTTTAAATTTACGTGAAATGAAGACCAATGGACATACATAATAAGTTCAGCAAAAACTTATGCTTTTTTGGCTTCGTTTGCATAAAATTGTTTGAAATGTTCTGAGATTATTCATTTTTGTCTTGTAGTCTTTTGACTTCATCTCACTGACGATGTGTCAAGTGACTTCCTGGTTATTAAAAGAAGTTGTTCCTTCGCTGATTTTTTTGGTAAAATTGTTGTTCAAATTTTAATTTTTGATTTATGGTTTTGGAAAATAATGGTTTTAAGAAAAAATAATGGTTTATTGCGACTTGCTACTTTTAATCTTATATCTGCCACCTTTTAGCGTTGTGTTTGCAAAAATAGGTATTGCTTTGTCTTTCCAAAGAGCTACAGTGTGGTCTTTACTGCTGTTTCTTGTCTAAAAATAATTTTAATTTACGTTGATACCACGACATTTCATGTTTCTTTTATTTTTGGTCATTTTCCATTTTTTGATTTATTTTGCTGTCTCGTCCGACTTTTACATGAATGGCAGTTTTTTTATCGATCATATACCACATTAAAGTTCTTTCAAGAACGAGCACTGATTGTTTATTTAATAAAATCATGAGCTATTCAATTAAATGAACAATCAATTCACCGTTTCTCGCAAAATTTAATTGACTTTTTGATTTGTTCCTGTATTTGTTCTTTTGTAGGCGTATTACATTCTTGATATCAACAGGCTCTAGTGGCTTTGGATAAGCTCTACATGAAGCTATCGGTTGATTTCAGTTGATAGCGAATGGTTTTCATGACTGAAATTAACTGTTTTCAAAAAGTATAACCGTTATTTTTTTTAACGTTGCCAGTTTTTTGTTTTCTACTCGTTCATTTCTCTCAATAAATACAGGTCCCATATTTCTTGTTTGTGAACTGCAAGTCACGTGGTTTAGTTTAGTTTTTATCTGATGCTATCTTGTCTTTTTCATTAATTTTTAAAGTTAGACTAACATTGAGTTTTGGTCTTAAATAATTCTTGTTTTTTTTTGTTTGTCCTGTCTCGTACTCTCCTTAATGGCACGTGTCATCAGCCCTCTAAAGAGTTATTTTTTAACATGTATATTGGTTTTAGTTTAACCAGTTTATAAAACGGATACCAATTGTATTCATCAGTTATTTTCATTCGAATATATGAAAGTTTTCTTCTATCTCTTCCTCATTTGCGTTGATGAGCGGGGTAGGAACATTATGTGCGAACGCACATTGCTGAGCCTCCTTGTCGCCTTATGCAAGCACTTGCATGCCTCCAGCTTAGAAGGTGCATATTATTTGCACATCCCTCCAACTTAAGCTCATGCGCTAAATTATCACAATAACTGTTCTGCAACTGTGTATAAACGCTCTTGTGTGACCATCGGAAAAGACGCCTTGAGTTATATGTATGCTTCTAATTTTGAACCGTCTTTTCAGTCTATTTAGATAGTGCCGTTTTAGGACGCAGCCCATAGTGAAGACGCATATGAAATGATGAACAGTTACCTCGTGGGAGTTTTGGAAGGGCAATTCAAACCCAAACCGAAACCAACTGCTGCGAAATCTAGTGGCTCTTCATTTTCTGCAAAATACTTTGTATATGGAGGTTTAGCAATCGGAACTGCGGCTATAATCGCTTATCTTCTAATGAAGCAAAGAAACTCTTGATATTGACTCCCACTTTTCGACCTCCAATTTTGAAACTGCGTATTGTGTATCGGAGATTTCTCATTTATCACTACTGATTTTCCAGAACTTAGATTGTAATTTTTATTTAAATATATCTGCAATTTTAAGCTGTTTTGCATCGACTATTGGTTTAGCCAAATCGATTTCATTAAGCCGGCTTAAAGCACGCACGTGCAAATTTTAAATGCCGAAAGTCTGCAGTGCCACAAGTTGCTAGAAGTTAAAATGCCAGAAGTTGCTATATACATAAAACTTCCATAAAACTTTCGGCATTTTAAACTTGCAAGCTGCGTGTTTTAAGCAAGGTTATGTAACTGTAGAAGTTACTTAGAAATTCTAACTTAGCATCTTGAACTGCTACGGGGTTCTCGATAAACGCCAATGAATATTACCACGCGGTTATTATCGCCATAGAGAAGTTATTATAGCTGCGAAGCTGTAAGCTGAGCGTAGCTATATTGCGGTGCTCTTGGTTTTTTTTACGATTCGAAGAGGAGTATTGGTTTTCTCTCGGTTTTTTATTACGAATCGAAGAGGAGTATTGGTTTTCTCTCGGTCTTTTTTTTACAGGAAATAGATTTGGTCACGCGGCATTTTGACCTAAAAGCGAAAGTGAGAAAAGCTGTCTTGGTGAACAGATTTTCGCTAAGCGAGAGAAGTTTTTTGATCATGCGCTGCGTTTAGTTAATGACTTTTTGACTTTGAAAAGTAGTTTTTGACTGAATGGCGCATATAGATAACCGTTTTTCCGTCTAAGTGGCCCAATTTTTTTGCTTTTAATTTGGTTTCTTGTAGAAATAAATTTCATTCGATACTATTTTGAAATGTCAACCTCGGATATTGATGCCAGTGTTTTGCACAGCCTGAAAATGCGTTTCAAGTTGACTTGGCACATATTTCTTGATTTTTAGTTAATTTTGGGCTTTTCTATTAATTTCATCATTTTTGGATCTTTTAACCGTCTTTTTGTCAAAAATAAGTTAATATGGCAACTTCTCTTTTACAATTCATATACTCAATGCCTCTTTCTACCTCGATGTAATTTTGTTTTATAAAATTGTACATATGCTAATCCGATTTTGGTAGTTTTTTCCGATTTTCGTCAGTTTTTTGTTTGTATTTTGGTTGTAATTGCTAGAGATAGTCTTTTTGTGCAGCATGAGGTACCTTAATTTCGTTTCAATAAAAATTCTATCATTTTTTGGCGTTAAGTTTTTGAAAAACAGTTTGAAACTTTTTCATAAATGTTTCAATGTTTCGTATTTATGAATTCTGATTTTTCCTATTCTTTTGTTCTCTTCAGGAAGATAGATCTTTGTATCGGATGACTAGTTATCTTTTCTATGTCTTGAATGCTGAACAATGAAATGTATTCGTTTTTCTGGAATTTTTTAAATTGAATTTTAATTTTCAAAAATCATGTCTTTGTTACGGTGTTCCTTACATTGTGCCTACTAGCATATGAACAACAAGGAGCAAGTATGTGTTGTTTTTTGTCTTAATTGCAGTGATTAGATGTGTAATTATAGGTGTTTTATGATTCTTAAATTTAAGCTTTCTTTTTTGAAAAGAATTATCTTAGTTTCTAAGGTTATTATCTGCCGTTTGCTTTCGCGATAATTTTCAGAATAGAATCATGAATTATTTGAGGGCACTTGATAACCATGTCAGGTTTTTCAGACTGTCAGTTTTTTATCACTTTAAATTTTTCGGATTTTTTAACGTTACCAAACGTTTTCAATAATATAAAATTTTGCTGCATTTTGTTTCTTTGTGACAATGGTTTAAGTTTCACCAATTTTTAGAGCAGACCTGGAGAGGTAGTGAGTTAATGGTTTAATACAAAAGGTAGTGGCCTCCGCTGCAATTACGGTTTTGTTATTGAAGTTTTGACGCTTCGAGTCTCTTCCGGCTATGTTTTTTTTACAGGAAGTAGATTTGTTCACGCGGCATTTTGACCTAAAAGCGAAAGTGAGAAATAGGTCTTGGTGAACAGATTTTCGCTAAGCGAGAGAAGTTTTTTTAATCATGCGCTGCGTTTAGTGAATGACTTTTTGACTTTGAAAAGTAGCTTTTGACTGAATGGCGCATATAGATAACCGTTTTTCCGTCTAAGTGGCCCAATTTTTTTGCTTTTAATTTGGTTTCTTGTAGAAATAAATTTCATTCGATACTATTTTGAAATGTCAACCTCGGATATTGATGCCAGTGTTTTGCACAGCCTGAAAATGCGTTTCAAGTTGAAAATTGACGCATAATTCTTGATTTTTTAGTTAATTTTTGACTTTAATATTAATTTTTTCTTTTTTGGATCTTTTAACCGTCTTTTTGTCAAAAATCAGTTAATATGGCAACTTCTTATTGATAATTCCTATACTCAACGCCTCTTTCTACCTCGATGTAATTTTGTTTCATAAAATTGTACATATGCTAATCCGATTTTGGTAGTTTTTTTCCGATTTTCGTCAGTTTTTCGTTTGCATTTTGGTTGTTATTGCTAGAAATAGTTTTTTGTGCAACAGGAGGGACTTTCATTTCAATAAGAATTCAATCTTTTTTGCGTTAAGTTTTGAAAAAACAGTAAATACTGCATTTATGAAAAAGTTTTAACTGTTTTTTCAAATCTTAACGCAAAAAAATGATTGAATTCTTATTGAAACGAAATGAAAGTCCTTAAAAGTTCTTTGACCATTTTTGCAAAATGTTTCAATATTTCGTATTGATGAATTCTGCTTTTTCCTATTTTTTGTTCTCTTCAGGAGGATAGATCTTTGTATCGGATGACTGGTTATCTTTTCTATGTCTTGAATGCTGAACAATGAAATGTATTCGTTTTTCTTGAATTTTTTAAATTGATTTTCAACTTTCAAAAATCAAGAATGTCTTTTTGTTACTGTGTTCCTTACATTGTGCCCATATTTAAATTCTAGTTACTATCATTCTAGCTTTGTCCTGGCACCTACATTTATTTTCGGTATATTGATTTTTTCAGTTGTAAAAAATCAATGATTTCAGCTTTTTCTTAGATTTTCTTCATTTCTTTGATTTGGAATTGATTTCATTCGACATAAGGCAGTACTGAGAGTTTGCTATCAAGCTTTTTCCAAAATTTCTACTTATGAGTAATAACTACAGCTTTCTTCCGGCCTTGGTATTAATTAAAACGATTTTTTGCCTTTGAATATTCTGCTGCTTATGTCTTTTCTATGATCAATTTTTTTTTGATTTAGTATGAAATCATGTTGTCTAGCTTATGTACAAGAAGGAACAGGTGTGTGTTGTTTTTTGTCTTAATTGCATTGATTTGGAGTGTAATTATAGGTGTTTTCTGATTCTTAAATTTGATCTTCCTTTTTTGAAAAGATTAAACTTAGTTTCTAAGATTATTATCTGCCGTTTGCTTTCGCGATCTTTTTCAGATTAAAATCTTGAATTATTGGAGGGCTATTGATAACCTTGTCAGCTTTTTCAGACTATTAGGTTTTTGACCACCTTTATTGTTTTGGATTTTTTAACGTTACAAAACGTTTTCAATAATATAAAATTTTGCTGCATTTTGTTTCTCTTGTTGACAGTGGTTTGTTTCACCAATTTTCAGAGCAGACCTGGGGAGGTAGTGAGTTAATGGTTTAATACAAAAGGTAGTGGCTTCCGTTGCAATTACGGTTTTGTTAGTGAAGTTCTGACGCTTCGAGTCGCTTCCGGAATTGTTCGGCTATGTTTTTTGTTTCGTCGTCTGACGCTCTTTTTTCGTTTTACATTTGTTCACACAGCAAAGCTGAAAAAGTCAAATTTTGTGAATGACTTCTTCCTCTCACTAACGGCATTTGCGCGCGTGACGTCATTTCTCACTCGCTTTAGCGAAAGTTTTTAGGTTATTTGCGTGATTAGATTTTGATCATACGTGACTTACCTCACTCAATAAAATGACTTTTGCACTTTAAAACTTAAGTTTAATTTGAATTTGTTTAAGGTCAAAGGAACTCATATGTGCAGTAAAGGTCCCTAATAAGAGGCTTCTGTGGAATGAATTTTAACAAGCTTTATTAATCCATCGCTGAATGTTTTTTAGCCTAGTTTTTTGAGCGGCGTCGATTTTCTTTTTTTTTAATTTAGATCTGTATCTGTTTCTATCTCTATTATATGGCACGCAGGTCTATTCTTTCGCAGCTATTCCGGCAATCTGACGGCTATGTTCTAACTCCGAGGCGAAGCCGAGTTTTTGAATAACTTCGAGAGGGCTATAGCAACTGTGTGGTAATGTTTCTAATCAGCTCTCTGTGGTTACATCAGTTCCATAATGTATGCCACACGACCGTGATTAGACTACGATTTACATAGTACCAGTTACGATAGAATTGTGATAAACTCGTAATCTAATTACGAAGCAGATTTCGGAGTGTTAATTGGGCGTTAACGTGTTATTTCACTGGTAAGTTATCCAGTTGTGACTTCAATTCTCAGTGACTTCAAGCGGGGTCACCAACCGTTCAGAGGCAATCTGTTCTTGAGTTGTATCAAATTAGCTTCGGTTTTCTTTGGCAAAAATTCAGCAAGCAAAAGGAACCCTTTTTGATTTGTCAGAAGACTAGTCTAATTTGCTAAGTAATAGCTATTGTTGAACTTCTTTAGGAAGTATGATCCTGCTCCGTAATGAAGGTTTCAGTTGAAAATTGGTTAAGAAAAATTGGATTCTTTTCATGAAGTTATAAACCACTGATGATCTTTTCGTGTGTATGGATACTTTACTGCATCACAACGAAAGATTAAACTAATATTAATTCATAAATCTGCATCATTTACCAATGCAATGCGTCTACAAAACATTGAGCACAATAAACTAGTTCTAAATATGAAAACAGTAGCAAATATGCCAAGTTTCAAATATTTATGGGTAGACATTTTTCTGAATTTAAATGGCATGGTTAAATTGTGATAGCGTTGATATATACGGTGAAATTGATGATATATATGGTGAAAGCGTTGATTTTAAGCACTGAAACATAACCGATAACCAAAAAATGATCTTAGCTAAATTCTTGCTTACTGTAGAGAGCTTTTCGTCATCTATAACGTCGTAAGTTATGCTAACACTAATTTCTCGGTTTTCAGTTGAAATTGCCTGTTGTTATTAAGAGGACTGTCTTAAAATGCTGGTTCTTAAATTTAATAGCACTAAAATTTCACATGAATTGTTAACGAAAACAAAATACACGACATTGAAAGCCGTCTTTGAAGTCTTATAATCAACGTTAAATAGTCGTTTTGTCAAAGATTCATGACAGCAATAGAATATGACAAATTTCACGCAGAGCGAAAAGAACAGATTGGAACAATTCAATCGACGAATGAAAACTTTCTTGTAACTTCCTCAATTTTTGGCAACAAATGGGTGACATTCAGAAAAATTTCCTCGCCGCTGCAATTTGTCTCCTCGCCTGTCCGATTTCGTCTTTGTTTGCGGATTTTTGGCTTTACGATTCCGTAAAGACAAAGAGGCCGTCTAAACTGAATTCTGGATTCTTCGCTCTGGCAACCAAACTGGTAGACTGGTGAACCCACGTCACGCAAGCATGAATTGACATCTAGAAAATGCTAGCAGTGATTGTTAGCTAGATTGTTTGTTCGAAAAAGCTAGCTAGATTGTTTCTTCGATAGGCAACATTTTTGTAGTGTTACAGAACTAGTAAGGAGTTTGGTTGCCATGTAAGGTCCTTGCAAGTTCATTGCAGTTGACTTGTGCGCTGATGAGTTGTTTTTGGTGCATCTTCTTTATTTAATGCAAAATATAGACGAGAAAAAGGTGTGCTTGAGGGGACAATACTAAAAAAAACAATAGTTAACTTTTGCAATAGCATCATTATTTTCGTCAGGTAAGTCAACCTTGTTTACTAATCAATTTCGAGAGTTATTTTTTGAACGCTTTTAAAGATAAAAACGCCCTTTCAATCGCATTTATTTTGAGTAATAACTTCATTTAGCAGCTGCTCAAGTTTTAACTTATTTTTTGACTTCTTTAAATGCTGTGACCAGCTTTATCTCCCAAAAATATACCTACACTGCAGTTCGATTCCTGAAGCATTTCAAAATAATGCAAAACCGTTCTGTTTGTTTTCTTTGTTAGAGGAGCATGTTGTTCTGACCCAACTTAGGGGGGGGGAGGAGGAGAGAAATTATATACTCCACTATATCGCCTTTTTATTCTGAAATCCAGGCTAAATTTTTGAAAACTCAGACTTCATTAAAATGGCACAAAATATGCTTCTTTATCCAAATTTGTCCGAAACTTACACATGAATAAAATCTGATGACACAATAGTTTACTCAGATAATGACTACTTTACTTGGTGCTGTGGTACTAAAATAAAATTTTTTAGACATTTTGCTAAGCCATATTTATCCAAAACGCATAACTTACTTTTGATAGCTTAACATTATGAGCCAAATCATATATTACGCGAATATTTGAAACAATCAGTGTTTTTCCATGAAACGCGTTGATAGTGAGGCCAATTTTGGTCTCTTCATAGATTTTTACATTAAAAATTGATTCGGATTGTACTGGGGAGCATTCAATTGATAAATTTTGAACGTTTTTGAAACTTTTTGCTCGGTTTTTATGCCAAATACTGACAATTCAATTGTTATATAGAGGTTCAATAATTGTTGGATTTTGTCTATATTCGAATGAAGCTCAAAAATTGTTTTCTAATTTCAGAAATAAATCCATCAATTTTTGGCTCTGACTGTTTTCGTAAGCTTTTGATGAAGTCGTTTGTTCAAGCTGTATTTATCGTTCTTTTTGTAGCCCTATGACTTAGTCTTATTGAACAGGAGTACTATAGCTTATCTAAGGACGTACTAGTGAGAATATCTGATGCGTTTCGTTGACAAATAATGGCTCTTACAACTCTTAATAAGTTTGTTTTAAAAAATTCAATGTTTGTTTTTGTTCATCGTTATTACACTTTTTTTGATAAAATCAAGCTTAGCTGCATTAATCGCAGATTCTATCATCTTCCTAATGGAATGGAACGTTAATATGTTGAAAGGTTTTTTAACTAATTGTTTTAGGACTTTGATCGTTCGAAATTCCAGAAAAAATTTAGACTTTTTGGTTTTGACTTTTCTTCAGGCTCTTTTTGCCTCTCGTGGCAATTTATCACAAAACTGGTAAGTCCCACAGGCGTTCAAGTGAAGCCCAATTAAACATAAATTAATATTTTAATGGCTGTGTTACTTCTCCCAAATTTGAACCGAATTCTCAATATTTGTTTTTGATGTTTTTTTGGACTCGTAGGACATATTCTTAACATTGACCATATCAAATAATTTTTAATATCGAACTTTGCCCTGCTGGCTCTTCGTTTTGTTAATTTGTATTTCAAATTTATCTCATTATTGACCGGTACCATCAACATTTTTGTTCAGCAAACATTAGTGTTTACTAGGTTTGTGTTCTAACTTTTTCTTTTACGACTTGTACACTATTAATTTTCATTTAAAATGTTCTTAATTTTGGATACTGGTCAACGTGTTTGGTGCTATCTTGTGAGTTTTTGTCACATAGCCGCCTTAAAAACATGCCATTTTGATGTATAGTTGAAGCCCAATTGAACTAAAAAAATCCATCTTTTCAGTCAATAGCTTATGTTTGTGTTTGTAATGGCTTGAACACGTGCTTTGAGTTTTTTTTCTGACCTTTGACTCTTGGCTGTATCTATTGTTTTTTTTTGTGTGTGACTCTGGGTCACTAATGACAAGTTGCAGTAGTAGATGAAGGGGGTCCAAAAATTAGCTGCAAAGGCACATTACCGTGCTTCTTTGTTCAAATTGTAAGTCCTTAGCTCATCTATATCATGCGTAGAGGGGATCAAATTTACTAATTCAATCAATAATTGGCAAGAAATTCAGTTTAATTTTGAAATAATTCCTTTTTAGTGTTTTGTATTTTTTATTTTTTTCATCGCGCTGTTTGTTCCGACCCACTTTAGTGGGGGAGGAACTATATACTCAAATGGGTTTATTTTTGTTCAGACAATTTTGGCCGACCGATATAATCTTTATTCGCATTTTTGGTATTTTTGACCTAAATTTCGTTAATTTTGCCGAAATTTCTTCAAATTATTAAATGTAGTGTTGTTGATTTCATCTCTAACGATAGAGAAATGTTGCTGAATTGTTCGATCCGGGTTTTTAGGTGAGAACTTATACTAATTTTTTTTCAAAATTCAAACTTTTTTCGTCAAAATTGAGACCAAATTTGTTTTATTTGGTCCACTTGCTTGAAATTTGCTGGAAGTAGACATCTTAAAACTGCGGCCACATTCTTCTCAAGCCCAAAAGAAAGCTACTTGTACTCCAGCTGGCTTCTGGAACTGTAAGTTTGCCAGTTTTTTGCAAATTTAACCTCGATAATTATACAAAATCCATTATTTAATTTTGACAAACTGAAATATTTTGGTATAAACTTGATCTATTTCACATCCATTTGAACAATTGAGTGTTCTCTTAGACGCGCAGCAATATCTGCACTGATGTTGATCTCAGCATTAACCCTTATGATAATTTTTTTTTATTTTAAGGATTTTAATGGAGCGCGACCTTATTTTTGAAAATATTCCCGCTAAGTAAATGATGTTTATGTAATTTACTGGCAATAACTTCAAATCAGGGCTCAATTAAGGGCCGATAAAATTTACATTAAAGGAAGCCCAACGAGATAATATTAGGGTTTCAGAGTTAAGCTCATTGTTTTATGGCTCTGACCAACTGTTTCCGTAAACTTTTTTGTATTTCTCGAATTTTCCTTTCATTTGTTACCTTTTTGTAGTCCAATGACTTATTGTCCCAGTCAAAGACCTAGTCCGTGTCTTTTAGGAGGTATAAATGAGCATACACACTTCTTTAAGTTGTTATCTAATGTCTGTTATGATTTTGAATATGTTTGTTTTAAGAAAAAATCGGTTAGTTTTTATTTTTTCCACTATTTTATCTAATTTCTCAACTTCAGGCGCAGTCTCAGCAAAAAAAGCGGAAACCAATTCCCTTTGGGTAATAAATTATTGTCCGTAAAGGTTTTATGTTCAACTAATGGTCTCTTTAATTTGATACTACGCCTTTTCTGTTTTTTTAGCATAAAAGCAAATTTTATGTTCATTTTGTTTCCTTGTCAAATTATCACATTATTGAGCAATTCAATTGAAGGAAATTATAGTAGGGAAAACGCACAGCTTTGGAAAAAGGAGTATCTGAATATGTTGATTGTCTTTGTTATATAGTTTCTGCTTTTTGGCTGAGACACATTTATCTCGCAAAATTTTTCGGATTTTTTTTGCCTATATTTGTCTTTTTTATTTTTATGCCCGAAATACATAACAGAGAAAGGTCTCAATTGCTTCCCCAGGACGTATAACTCAACCTAGGTAAAGATTTCAGTTTAAAGCTGGTTGTTTTAATGACTTTGAAAATGAAATTAAAAAAAATTTCAACAGTATACTTTTGCTTTCATTTTTGTAACGATGTAACTCAATATCACCGATTAAAAGTCTCAATTACTTTTGTTGATTCGAAAGTTTTTTTAGCGCATGGGTATAGGTTGTGACTGATTGCTTCGACCATTAAATTCATAAAAAGCTTTCGAGATTTTTATGCTGTTCAATTTCTGGGTTTCTTTTTGTTGTCATGTGTACGTAGTCCTTCTATCAGGAAGACTCTTTGATGTTAAAATGAGGAAAAAGTTACAATTTACAGTTTTTGCAGGTACCATCTTATTATTAAAGTGCCTTGAACAGTGTGATCTCGTGAAATTATTTGAAGTTTTTGCTTCTTTTTTTATGTTGTTAATTTGTGGGGTCGTGACTTAGTCTAATTAATAACAGGCCCAACTGGTTTCTCAGTTATAGCAACTTTATCCATCACTGTTTCTTGAATTTGTTAGTCTTATGACTTCGGAAAAATAATTGTTTTTAAAAACATAATTGTGTTTTTGGGCTTTGTCATTTTCTTTCAAATTTTTTTTCGGTCGATTTGTAGCACAGTCTCTGTAAACGCAGGTCACAACCCGTTTCCAATGAACTATATTTAAATCTCTATAACGATTAAAGCTTCAAATATTTATTTCTCAGCTTTGTTAGTACTTTTACTACGACATTTCATAAACTAATTGAGATTTTTTTTACTTGTACATTTTATAGGAATTTCGTTTTCTTTTTAATTTATAACAATAATCGTAGGTCCTATTGGCTTCGAAAATTTTCACAGTTGAGCATTCGAAAATGACAATTATCAATTGATTACTATGGAGATATACTTGAACATTTTAGAGATTTCTGTGAAATTATTTGTTTTCAAAAATGGAAACTTATTTCTGAACTTCGAACCTCTTTACCTTTTTGTCGACCTGTTAACCAGTAGCGTTGAGGACAGGTCCCATAATTGGCTAATGGAGTATAGTTTAAATTCTTTCATTTAGATTTTCTCTGATTCGAGTTTGATCTTGTTATGATTTTATTTATTATAGACATCGAGTTTTGGTCGTAAATAATGTTTGTTGTTTGATAATTATTATTGTCTTTTCTAGTAGTCCTATGATCAACAACGTTCATCGGCTCTCTAGGGTGGCATTTTTGCATTCCATTGGTTGTTTATTGAACGACATGTATGTTTTTGAAAGTGTTCCATCTTTTCATCTTTTGGTAGCCAATCAGTCAAGAATGTGGATGAGCGAGGGCGGAACCTTATGTGCTTACGCACATTACCGGGCCTCCTTGTTAAGTTTGAGTGTTAAACAGCAGTAAAAAATAAGGAAACGTTGTTATTGATTATGGTTAACCTTCACAACGTTTCCTTATTTTTACTGCTGCTTAACACTCAAACTTAAACTTTCATATTGTCAAAATTCCAATAAGTTGCACATTTTAAGAAAACTTGAATCCGATAGAGCACAATCAGGATGTGTATCAAAATTATAATTTTTAAGAACCAGAGTTCTGTTCAATTTAAGTTTTGTACTGATTTTAATTATCTGAATATTGGAGTTTTGGTAAAAAATTAAGCCCTCAGTTGTTGTTTTTTTTCGTTAGTTTGGTTCATGATACAGTAAACGTTCATGATTTTGTTCATGATTCATGATACAGTTTGGTTCATGATCACCTTCACAATTAGTGATTATTTGCGCAATCCACTGTTTTTTTTGTTCTCTTTTGGATAGTTCGCCTTTTTTCACTTTATTGGGGTTTGCAACTTAATGCGAAAATGTAAATTACCGAGTTTTTTATTTATGTTTGTGAGATTCATATAAATGATAGTTCCTAGTTATATTTTCTATTAGGCTTTACAAACCATTATCAAGACACAATTATTGAGACTAGAACTTTTTGTTTAAAAATTTATGTTCTTAAGTTTATATTTCAAAAAAGGTCTTTCGAAGGCTTTGCAAATACTACGTAAAAAAATAAATGCAATAAATAAATTGAATAACTAAATAAAAATAAAGGAAATTGTTTGATTAACATAATGGCCAATAAAACATTTATCTGCTTCAAATTTTTTCGAAGCAAAAAAGGCGTTTGAATGCGTTTATTGCCTTTGCATAATTGTATCATCAAGTGTCTTTTATTTGAGGGAAGAGATACAAGCTATCCTCTGTAGATTAAGTTCCCGAAAAATGAAAACAGTTTTGCTAGAAATTACCATTTAATAAGTACCTCCAATTTTGTCAGTGCAAATCTCCCGCTCGTTGCAAAAGTGGAGAGGTTCCAGGAATGGAATGTACCCCTTCTGGAGAAAGTTGACTGTGAAGAATGCCTCGTCTAGTGTCGTATGGTACAAATGTTTATCCCTGGATACAGATCCCATGCCACACATTCCTAACAGATCGCCTTGAAGTCCCCGGGATTTGCAAATTGGCAGGTGCTTGCTGCAACCTAAGCGAACCATACTGAAGTGCCAGCCCCGCGTCAATGTTTCATTCTGAGCGAACGTACGAAATGTGATGAAATTTTTATTAACAAAAATCGTACGCCTTTTTTGTGAGCGAATGCGCTCAGTGATGTTTTCGGTAGCAGTTGCAGTCGATTATTTTTGGCAATTATTTCCGCTTTTTAGCATTTTGAGTTTTTATCAAATATGCCTTTGATCGGAGTGTGAGTGCGGAACGCAAAAACTGTCATGGATGCCGTTGTCAAGCCGGATAGATAGTAGTATACCGTAGAATGACAAGCTGTCATTTTCATTAGTAATAATTCTGACGAGAGGTCAATTTGGACCGGGAATTTCACATGAGATACAGCTGGGAATACATAAATTCTGACTGGTTTATTTTAATTGGCGTAAGTTTCGCTTTCTAATTTTCTACAATTTATTTTTTTTAAAATGTTGATTATTGTGCTTTCAGAACTTATGTCTCTTGTTTCTTAAACACCAGAAAAAAATGGTTGCATGTTTAGATTAAAATTTATCCTAAATCAAAGCAATAAGGCTCGCTTGTTCTCTGCGTGGCACAGAATGTTCACACATTCGCCTTTGAAGGCATAACATATATCAAAGCAATACATCGGTAACGATAATTCAAAAACGTTTGTTTTAGGACTAAACGTTGTTTTTATCAAGCTGCTAAAAAAGCTGAAGTTATTTAGCTGAAATTTGAAACAGAAACAACTTGGAAAAATATTTGAGTTATCAGATGATTCAGAAGTTGATTAACTTTTAATTACGAAATACTTATTTGCACTAAATTATGATAAATATTACCAAAAGTGTTTCATTAAACGTCTTGTAACAAAACATGAACCCCTCAAGTAAAAATTCTTTTGCATTATTGACGATTTTGATTGAACACTTCACCAGTCTTTTTCTGTGACTCTTTGAGAAAATAAAAAAATTTTCAACAAATGTAAAGTCAAATATAGCAGGACAGGCAAAGGAAAATAGCAAAGAAAATAAAATTCTCACTACGTAATTGAATTGATGACTACTGACTTATTTTGATAACAAAAACAATTGGTGTTTTGGAATTGAGAAAGAGAGGTCTCACTTATTCAAGCACGCTAATTGCGATAGTTTTATGAAGAATAAAATATTTGAGCCAAACCACGCTTCTTTTTATATAGAGCTCAGCCTGCTATTCACATCTTAAGGGAAGTTTTTCTATGTGACGAAATAGACTTTGTAAGAAGGTTTAGGCACCTTATGTACCTGAAAAGTTTGTCAAAAATATTTATAGGCACTTTAAGAATAGAATAGTTTTTGGTTGACATTTTGGATTTTAAATTTCGAGAACGATTAATGTACTATTATATGAGCATCACCACTAAAAAAATTGGGATTCTGAAAATTTAAAATGAAGTCTGATAAAACCATGCGCTACGTACAGGAAGGTTCAATAGGAGGAAGATATATTTTATTATAGAGTTTTTCAGATCTCTTAATTGTTTTTGTTTCGGAAATGCAGACGAAAAGTACAACAGCAAATTTAAAGTTTAACGGTTTTTAAATATTGATATAAAATGTGTTTCCTGAAAAAAACTATATAAATTTTGATGAAAAATTATTGAGAGACGGAACTTTGAGAGATGGAACCTTGTCGGACCGATTTTGATGAACACCGTTAGGTAGGAGTTGTTCAAAGTTCTTTTAATGTAAAGCTCAAAAAAACTCATTAACAAATGGGAAATCACAGCAAAACATAGAGAAAGCATTTGTCGTTTCTCAGCACATAATATTAAGAGTATAATTGAAACTGAATGCACAAAGACAGCCATTCATTACGAATTCTAATCTCAACGACAATTAGTCAAACCGCTAGAAAGGACCATGAATAGGACTAAGAATAAAAAATATCGACAATTTTTTCAAAACAAACAATTTCAAAGTCAAAAACTTTTAAAATCGTAAAAAATGTTTCAGACAGTTGAATCTAGGCAGTAGTGAAAATTGAAAGCTTTCGATTCAAACTTTCATTCTCTCTAATTCCTCAGCAAGGATTTTTTAGTTGAAAACACTGGTAAATGTGGCTGTTGAATATAAATAACTACTAATTAAGCAAAAATATTTGCATGTTTCATCTAGATAATTGAAAACGGACGCCAGAATAGTTAAGGAAGATAGGATGCTCGTCACGGCTATTCTGTGAAGCCCTGCGCGTTTCAATCTATTCGTAGACGTATCACTTTCAATTTAGGATACTTGAAACTGAAGCAATCTTTTTCCAGTATTTGGCAAAATTATTCCTTTTCGATTGTGGCTTACATTATCAACGAGACAAAACTGTCTCATTTTTCTCAAACCTTTTTGCAACATCCCCTAGACGGTGTTTCGGTAAAGCAAAGGGGTTAAATTGCATATAGTGAAAATTGAGTCAAAATAAAAGTAATTAGTTGCATAAACAAGAAACAAAAGCAAGCCAAACGAATACACCTGTTTGAGTAACTCCTAAATATTGCAGGACACGTCGTCTAAAGTAATTCAAGCAAACAAAAACAGTAAAGAAAAAGAATTGACTTTAATCATGACTACTGAATTGTTCTGTTAACAAAACGCAAATGCTGTTACACAATTCAGAATGAGCGCTTGTTGATTTCAAATAGCAAAACAACTGCCAACCAAAGGACGGAAAATAGAGCAATGTAGAGAAAACACTCCAGAACAAAGTCTATAAAGTAAAGACTAACTGTCGTTTCTAAGTACGCAATCTCCAAGTGCATAAATGAAACCGAAAGCATAGAAAACTGCACCTTTTTTACGAGTTGTCATCACTAATGACTATCTGTTAAGCCGCCAAAAAGACTGCGAATAAGAGGACCAGGGTTAAATAATCGATATTTTTTTTCAAAACAAATAATTTCATAGTCAACAAAACTATCGGCATCATAAAAAGTAATTCACATCGTTGAATCTAGACACTATTGTAGTCCATTGGTTACTTTTTAGTAGCAGTCGTGATGAAATCTGATATTGAAAATGGGATAGCATTAAAAACAAATGTCAAAGCACGGCTAGTAAAACAAACTCGCGATAGCCTGTTTTCTGTATTATCTCCGAAATAGACGTTCGAGCCCTGAAGCTTAATGTTTGTTCGTACTTGTACTGCCTCACTGGGGTTAATTCTTCCTATACTTGATGTACAACCACAAATTTTACTTCCAATTGACCTCAAAATCATCAAAAACTTTTGAAGTGTTCTTTAAAAAAGACTGCACACAAAAATATTCTAAATTAGATGAAATTGAATTTCTAACAACTCAATTTTCTTTTTGATATTTTTAGTGATATAAATACAAGAAATTTCCCTGGTGGCATAAAAGGTGACCGAAAATTAAAGGGTTTCAAATTTAAAAAAAAATCCGGTTTCTTTTCCAAGTCTCATTGTAGTCTAATAAAATGCAAAATGCAGAATGAGTCATTAGCTTTTGGTGTTCAGTCAAGTGTTCATGTGGATAAAGTTCATGCTATAACTACATTTTTCCCTGATTTTTTGATTTTGACAAAGAACATTTGAATGAAATTTTAATTTTTCAAAATTTTTTTCAACATTTGATCATTAACGAACAGATCTGAAACAATTTGTTGCCTGTTTATCTAGACTAAAGCAAATTTTTGAATCGAACTCAATATTGGATGAAAAGTTAGGCTAACACAGGTGATGGTCCAGGTAAAGGTTTCAAAAATAAAACAAAAAATGGCTAAAAACAACAATAAGAGCAATCAGAAAGCAAGATATAACTTTTGAAATTGAAAAACTTAGAGTTTGTCAAATCTCAAAATTGGTCGAAGCTGAAAAATTTAAAAAATTGAGACCGAAAATTTGTCCACTCCCCGATTTTGGAAAGGGAAACACTGAGAAAGCCGAGGTTATAGACCTCAGTGAGGGTAACTTTTAAGCTTTTCATTGACCCAACGAACGTGTGGCTTTTCATTGACCCAAGTGTGGCTATCTGCACTTATGTGTTGCAAAATTGGCATTTTTTTTATATTTTGTCACTTATTGTGAATTTTTTTAAGTTGTTTATTCTGTGATACCTTAGGTGATCATTAAAGGTAAAATACCGTACATTTGAGGCATTTAGAGCTACATAATGACCATCCGTGCTAATGTCAACAAATGCAAAAATTGCAGTAATTTGACATTTACTATTTAAACAATGACCTAAGTCACTCTACTTGGTTAACCAATCAGAAAAGAGTAGCAAAGATATTACGAACAGTGTTTATTTGATTTTTTGCCTTATCCCAATTATTTGAATAGTGAAAGCAAATTCTATTAAGAACCCTTAGAAACTCTTACCAAGGGCAGCTGGCTCTCAGATTGATCTCCAAGATTTGACTCTTCAACAACTTTAGTCTTTTTTGCTAAGTTTTGCTAGATCTTAAGATCTTGTGAGTGTAAGCAAGTTGAGTTTTCTTGACAAGATATTAGCAAGATTACAACACTGATTGAAACCTTACAAACTTCAGCATGAGATTGAACATAGATTATCACTTAGGAGTTTCTTAACTTCAATCAGAATTAAATTTGCAGTCCTTAAATATGTCCAGGCCACTAATCGTTTCAACGAGATAATTAGTCAATCCAACCCAGTGAAGAACCAGGCTGGCGTATAGCTCGAGAACCAGGCTGTGATATTCCGGTTCCGCTAAGAATCTTGAGCAGCTGCAACAATATTGAGTTTTGACCAAAAATTTAGTTAAATTGGACAAAAAACTCGAATTAATTAGTCTGGATTTTCGTGTGGAAAATGTTGATGATTTTTTCCAAAGGCTCAGCTCTTAAATTTTGTATTTGTGGTGAAATCCTAGACGCAGAGGCCTTCGAATAGATACCACATATGCTAGCCCTGTATGGCCTCAAAAACTCGAAATTATCGGAACAAAAAAATTGGGGCTAGCATAAAGTTCTGCCATTTTTTCTTCGAAAAATTTTGGGTTCAGTTAACAGTTACGCTAAGCTTCTAACTTCTTGACGAATTTTTAATATTTCTCATTTTTGAAACTTATAGTACTGAAAATTTAAAACAACGAAATTTTTATACAATTTTACTTCAAAACCGAATTTTTTCAAGCAAATCAAAAACTGATTACAGTCCCTACTGACTTTTTTATTAGCATTTGTAGTAGTAATTTTACAGGAGAATTCAAACATAAAGTTGAAAACAAAGTTAATAACATAGAATAAAAACAGAGAAGTCTATCCAATTGTAATAAAGACAGGTGAAATAAACAGATATAGTCCAGATGATTATGTCGATTTAAAAAATTAACATGGGAACCCGAAGAAACATACGAGCTCAACAAATAAAATTAAATATCTGATTTAAAAAACCTGCAATCCCATCCTGCAATCCCATAGCAGAACATTTTTTTAACTAAACTACTGCGGCGTGCAATAATCTCCAGGGACATTTCATGTGGAATTAATTTCATTATAGTATTTGTAGATGATTTTCAACCTTTTCGGTTCTGATCCGAATCTGCTTCAAGCATCCGATTTTCTGAGAAATAGTTTCAGTCGCATTTTAGTAAAAGTATCTGAGGGCGAAAAAGGAGTGCTGCAGGGTTTTGTTTGACACTAGTACGGTATAGACCCTATATGGTTTTTTTATCGCCTTAAGTAGAGTTAGAGTTGATTTTTTTTGTGCGCAAAGTACACGTACCTAACCGTAAACTGCTAGCCCACTCTGTTTTAAAAAAAAAGACGGAGAAGAGATAGTTCAATTATAATGACCACATAAATATAGATCGCCGGAGTTATTTATACACAGTGGCATGAACTTAAAAGAGACTGAGGAAACGTACTAGCCATATAAGTATAAAATGTACTTCAAAAACCGAGACAAATTTTTTCAAAAAAAGCTATTCCGACTCATGGTTTTGACTACCGCATAACTGCTAAATCTAAACGTAGCAATTAGTTTCCAGTCGCAGGAACCCTACGAGCAGGCAGCCGTTTTCTGTTCTGATTTTTATCTTTTCGAGGAGTCCGATATCCGATAAGTTGTAATTTTGACCACGATCAATCGTATCAGAAGTCACTTGGATCCCAGAAAAGATTTTGGAGCAGGAGATTGAAACAATTTTTTCTGAATTGTCTGTGTTTTTGAATTTGAGCGAGGTCTTTGATTTCATATTTTCAGATAATAATATTTGGATTATTTTTAATGTCCTTGTTCAAAGCAAATCAGTGTTTTTCGCGGAAGTTATATGACCGTTATGTTTTTTTGTTATACTGATAACAAAAGAAACTGGCAAATAAAAAACGTTCAATTTTGAAACACATACCATAGACTCTTTTAAAAGTTTTGATTCATTGGGGGTGAAAACATATGGCGTTTCCCAAGTTTATCAACAGATTCCGATAGCCCGGTTTGAGATGGCAGCGGCAACAATTGCAACATAATGTAAAGTTTGCTGCGAATGCAATGAATTGTAGTGATTACGAACGGAAATCTCGCCACTTGTAATTATTTCATGAGATGGCTTGTGCGAGTCTGTGCGTAGCACAATATAGTATCTAACAATATACCCACCAAAGTTGTGAAAACATCCATTTTTTTCTGTTGAGGAAAACGTTGGGAAAATGCACAAGGAATTTAAATGCGTCGGAGAAAATTACTTGTACTGCTTGACGCAGAAGAATGCAGTCTTTTTTCGGCAGACGAAAACAAAAACACCTTAAGACATTTTTTTAAAAAAGTTTTGTACAATTTAAAAAAACCAGAGGCAGACAAATTTACAAAAGCATACCATGTATATTACACTCAAATACTGACCACAGAAACAAAAAAAATATTTGTTTATTTCCCTTTGGCAACTGACCTTTACTCAAGCCTCCTCGTCACTCATTCAAGTCTTCTTTGCTTTTTCTAGACTTTTAATTGTGGACTTTTCAAAAAATTGATCGGTTATTATAGAAATGGCACTACTCCTCGAAATGAAATTTTTTGAAAATTTTCGGAAGAATCTGTATTCTTTGTTTTTTAAGCATAATTAAACAATTACTTTTTAGTTTTTCCCAGATGTTCTACCAACAAGACCTAAATAAATATTTTTGGTTTTTGACAGATTTGAAGCCTCAAAATTAAACAAATATTGAGAAGTTTTTAAAAATATTTTGTTGTTTCGGACGTTTTTTTACAATCTGCCTCTCATTGAGTCCAACATTTAAAGGCACTAACTCTCTCAGAATATCAGAATAACTCTCTCTCTCTCTCTCTCTCTCTCTCTCTCTCTCTCTCTCTCTCTCTCTCTCTCTCTCTCTTTCTCTCTCACTATCTCTCTCTCCCTCTCTCTCTCTCTCTCTCTCTCTCTCTCTTTCTCTCTCACTATCTCTCTCCCTCTCTCTCTCTCTCTCTCTCTATTTCTCTCTCACTATCTCTCTCCCTCTCTCTCTCTCTCTCTCTATCTCTCTGTCTGTCCTTTTTTCTCTCTCGCACACATTGGACCCACGGACACGCATACATACTCCCAAAAAAGGCACACACACACAGGCACTCACAAAGACACAAAGACAAACCCAACAGCGAAAAAAAATTTTACAAAAAATTTTTTTTGACACCTGATTTTAACCGTGGTTATTCAGCTTTCACTAGTTTTAACTCATTTTCAAATTTTCGAAATCTCCAAGATGGTTACCAGCTGGACTTAATGAACACATTTTTGTGTTTGGAAAATATTTAAAACCGCAAATTGCAGCAAAAAATGACTAAGTTTTATAGTTTTTTAAGAATTCATACAACAGTTTTTGCACTCTTCCTGTACTTGTATCTTAATTCCAAGATGACTCTAAGTGCTGTCCTTAAAAACTCTTTTTTCCACTTAGCATTGAGGTACATTGACTCTGTTTATGTTACGATTTGGCTTTTTCACTCTTCGCAGTATCTTTAAAGGAATTGTAATTTTTTTAAAATCTTTTTGTGAAAAGGAAAAATGATATATTTCCATCATCTAAGATATGACCAATTTAAGAAACAATGGCAAAATTTATTTTTTAGTTAAATTAAACGCTCACAGACTCAAACAAAAGAAAGTTTGAAGAGCACCTTTTTTAATAAAAAAACAGAGAAGTGAAAAAAATTCTTCTAATTTGAGAAAAGTATCATAAAAAAATAAATCCAAAAACTCTTTAATTCTCGAACTAATGTGTTTTGCATTATCATGGAGGAAGTTGCTTCGAAAGATCCGCTCTGATGTTATACAGAATAAAAATAGAAAAGATTACTTTTCCCTCCTTAATTTTCGATAATGATTTTCCTTTATTTGTTGTCCCTTCATTGAAACGATTTTCTTATGTCTCCGCGTTTTATTGAAACACTGAGATTGTTTCTTTAAGGAAATATGAAGAAATGTTTGCACAACAGTTCTTGGTTCATTTTAAAAACTCAGGAGTCAGACAAACTTACAAACACAAACAATATACATTACACTCACAAGCACACAAATACAAACCGTAGAATCAAAAAAATACATTTGACATTTTTCTATTCGAGAACTGATCTTTACTCAAGGCTCTTTATCGGTTTTCCAAGTCATCTTTGCATTTTCTTAAACATTAGGTGTGGAATTTTTAGGACAATTGTATTGGTAATAGTGGTAATGGCAGTAAACCTCGAAATGACACTTTGAATTTTTCATAAAATTTTGTCTTTTTTTCTGTTTCTGCATAAGATTTCCCTCTTTAATTTTTAATAATGAATTTCCTTTATTTGTTGTCCCTTCATTGATACGGTTTTCTTATGTCTCCGCTATTTATTGAAACATTGAGAGGGTTATGTTAATGAATTATGAAGAACTGTTTGAAGAACAGTTCGTTCCTAAATCAGTTTTAGTTAGCAGAAAGCAGGGGATTGAAAAAGAAATAATAAACATAATTAAGTTCTCTTGGATTTTTTGCTCAAATAATTTATCTTTAGGCTCAGACCTGTAAAAATTTGATTTAGGAAATGGCTCCTGCAAGTCTGTGCACAAAACTTTATGTTCCAGTATACCTCTCAAAGTTGTAATAACAACCCTTTATATTCTGTCTGTGAAAACGTTACGAGTATTCGGATGCATGGAAACAACTTCATCGCACTAGAGAAAATGATCTCTGAATCATATCCCTGCGTTTTTTGAAAACCTAAGACGGTAATTTCTAATCATGTATGAAGAATTGTTCGCAACAGAGTTCTTGCATTTAGAAAAATATTTCTTCCTTTTTTTCTTAAAAAATTCGTTTTTATTTATGTTGGAGCCTAAATTGAACACACAAATACAAACAGCAGAATAAAAAACCGCCGAATCAAAAACCTTTGACATTTTTCTATTTGGGAACTGATCTTTACGCAAGGCTCTTCATCGTTTGTTCAAATCTTCTTTGCATTGTCTTAAACATTAGGTGTGGAAATCTTGGGACGATTGTATTGGTAATAGTGGTAATGGCTGTAAACCTCGAAGTGACATTTTGAAATTTTCATAAAATTTTGTCTTTTTTTCTGTTTCTGCATAAGATTTCCCTCTTTAATTTTCATTAATGAATTTCCTTTGTTTGTTGATGGCAGCGGCAACAATTGCAACATAATGTAAAGTTTGCTGCGAATGCAATGAATTGTAGTGATTACGAACGGAAATCTCGCCACTTGTAATTATTTCATGAGATGGCTTGTGCGAGTCTGTGCGTAGCACAATATAGTATGTAACAATATACCCACCAAAGTTGTGAAAACATCCATTTTTTTCTGTTGAAGAAAACGTTGGGAAAATGCACAAGGAATTTAAATGCGTCGGAGAAAATTACTTGTACTGCTTGACGCAGAAGAATGCAGTCTTTTTTCGGCAGACGAAAACAAAAACACCTTAAGACATTTTGTTAAAAAAGTTTTGTACAATTTAAAAAAACCAGAGGCAGACAAAGTTACAAAAGCATACCATGTATATTACATTCAAATACTGACCACAGAAACAAAAAAAATATTTGTTTATTTCCCTTTGGCAACTGACCTTTACTCAAGCCTCCTCGTCACTCATTCAAGTCTTCTTTGCTTTTTCTAGACTTTTAATTGTGGACTTTTCAAAAAATTGATCGTTTATTATAGAAATGGCACTACTCCTCGAAATGAAATTTTTTGAAAATTTTCGGAAGAATCTGTATTTTTTGTTTTTTAAGCATAATTTAACAATTACTTTTTAGTTTTTCCCAGATGTTCTACCAACAAGACCTAAATAAATATTTTTCGTTTTTGACAGATTTGAAGCCTCAAAATTAAACAAATATTGAGAAGTTTTTAAAAATATTTTGTTGTTTCGGACGTTTTTTTACAATCTGCCTCTCATTGAGTCCAACATTTAAAGGCACTAACTCTCTCAGAATATCAGAATAACTCTCTCTCTCTCTCTCTCTCTCTCTCTCTTTCTCTCTCACTATCTCTCTCCCTCTCTCTCTCTCTCTCTCTCTCTCTATTTCTCTCTCACTATCTCTCTCCCTCTCTCTCTCTCTCTCTCTATCTCTCTGTCTGTCCTTTTTTCTCTCTCGCACACATTGGACCCACGGACACGCATACATACACCCAAAAAAGGCACACACACAGGCACTCACAAAGACACAAAGACAAACCCAACAGCGAAAAAAAATTTTACAAAAAATTTTTTTTGACACCTGATTTTAACCGTGGTTATTCAGCTTTCACTAGTTTTAACTCATTTTCAACTTTTCGAAATCTCCAAGATGGTTACCAGCTGGACTTAATGAACACATTTTTGTGTTTGGAAAATATTTAAAACCGCAAATTGCAGCAAAAAATGACTAAGTTTTATAGTTTTTTAAGAATTCATACAACAGTTTTTGCACTCTTCCTGTACTTGTATCTTAATTCCAAGATGACTCTAAGTGCTGTCCTTAAAAACTCTTTTTTCCACTTAGCATTGAGGTACATTGACTCTGTTTATGTTACGATTTGGCTTTTTCACTCTTCGCAGTATCTTTAAAGGAATTGTAATTTTTTTAAAATCTTTTTGCGAAAAGGAAAAATGATATATTTCCATCATCTAAGATATGACCAATTTAAGAAACAATGGCAAAATTTATTTTTCAGTTAAATTAAACGCTCACAGACTCAAACAAAAGAAAGTTTGAAGAGCACCTTTTTTAATAAAAAAACAGAGAAGTGAAAAAAATTCTTCTAATTTGAGAAAAGTATCATAAAAAAATAAATCCAAAAACTCTTTAATTCTCGAACTAATGTGTTTTGCATTATCATGGAGGAAGTTGCTTCGAAAGATCCGCTCTGATGTTATACAGAATAAAAATAGAAAAGATTACTTTTCCCTCCTTAATTTTCGATAATGAATTTCCTTTATTTGTTGTCCCTTCATTGAAACGATTTTCTTATGTCTCCGCGTTTTATTGAAACACTGAGATTGTTTCTTTAAGGAAATATGAAGAAATGTTTGCACAACAGTTCTTGGTTCATTTTATGAACTCAAGAGTCAGACAAACTTACAAACACAAACAATATACATTACACTCACAAGCACACAAATACAAACCGTAGAATCAAAAAAATACATTTGACATTTTTCTATTCGAGAACTGATCTTTACTCAAGGCTCTTTATCGGTTTTCCAAGTCATCTTTGCATTTTCTTAAACATTAGGTGTGGAATTTTTAGGACAATTGTATCGGTAATAGTGGTAATGGCAGTAAACCTCGAAATGACACTTTGAATTTTTCATAAAATTTTGTCTTTTTTTCTGTTTCTGCATAAGATTTCCCTCTTTAATTTTTAATAATGAATTTCCTTTATTTGTTGTCCCTTCATTGATACGGTTTTCTTATGTCTCCGCTATTTATTGAAACATTGAGAGGGTTATGTTAATGAATTATGAAGAACTGTTTGAAGAACAGTTCGTTCCTAAATCAGTTTTAGTTAGCAGAAAGCAGGGGATTGAAAAAGAAATAATAAACATAGTTAAGTTCTCTTGGATTTTTTGCTCAAGTAATTCAAAATTAGTTATCTTTAGGCTCAGACCTGTAAAAATTTGATTTAGGAAATGGCTCCTGCAAGTCTGTGCACAAAACTTTATGTTCCAGTATACCTCTCAAAGTTGTAATAACAACCCTTTATATTCTGTCTGTGAAAACGTTACGAGTATTCGGATGCATGGAAACAACTTCATTGCACTAGAGAAAATGATCTCTGAATCATATCCCTGCGTTTTTTGAAAACCTAAGACGGTAATTTCTAATCATGTATGAAGAATTGTTCGCAACAGAGTTCTTGCATTTAGAAAAATATTTCTTCTTTTTTTCTTAAAAAATTCGTTTTTATTTATGTTGGAGCCTAAATTGAACACACAAATACAAACAGCAGAATAAAAAACCGCCGAATCAAAAACCTTTGACATTTTTCTATTTGGGAACTGATCTTTACTCAAGGCTCTTCATCGTTTGTTCAAATCTTCTTTGCATTGTCTTAAACATTAGGTGTGGAAATCTTGGGACGATTGTATTGGTAATAGTGGTAATGGCTGTAAACCTCGAAGTGACATTTTGAAATTTTCATAAAATTTTGTCTTTTTTTCTGTTTCTGCATAAGATTTCCCTCTTTAATTTTCATTAATGAATTTCCTTTGTTTGTTGTCCCTTCATTGATGCGGTTTTTTATGTCTCCGCTATTTATTGAACAATTGAGATGGTTACGTTAATGAATTATGAAGAACTGTTTGAAGAACAGTTCGTTCCTAAATTAGTTTTAGTTAGCAGAAAGCAGGGGATTGAAAAAGAAATAATAAACATAATTAAGTTCTTTTGGGTTTTTTGCTCAAGTAATTCAAGATTAGTTATCTTTAGGCTCAGACCTGTAAAAATTTGATTTAGGAAATGGCTCCTGCAAGTCTGTGCACAAAACTTTATGTTCCAGTATACCTCTCAAAGTTGTAATAACAACCCTTTATATTCTGTTTGTGAAAACGTTACGAGTATTCGGATGCATGGAAACAACTTCATTGCACTAGAGAAAATGTGCTCTGAATCATATCCCTGCGTTTTTTGCAAACCTAAGACGGTAATTTCTAATCATGTATGAAGAATTGTTCGCAACAGAGTTCTTGCATTTAGAAAAATATTTCTTCCTTCTTTTTCTTAAAAAATTCATTTTTATTTATGTTAGAGCTTGAATTGAACACACAAATACAAACCGCAGAATAAAAAAACCGCAGAATCAAAAACTTTTGACATTTTTATATTTGGGAGCTGATCTTTACTCAAGGCTCTTTATCGTTTGGTTAAATCTTCTTTGCATTGCCTTAAACATTAGGTGTGGAATTCTTGGGACGATGGTATCGGTAATAGTAGTAATGACAGTAAACCTCGAATTGACACTTTGAAGTTTTCAGAAAATTTTGTCTTTTTTCTGTTTCTGCATAATGAAACAATTATTTTTTATATTTTCGCAGATGTTCTACCGGCAAAATTAAGAATTATAGTTTTGGTTTTTGACAGATTTAAAACCTGGTTTTTTGACTGAATTGTTCAGAAATATTAATTAGTTTTTTCAAATATTGGTTTTTATTATAGTTTTTTGCACTCTGCCTAGATTAGCGTCCGTCATTGCTGGAAATAACTCTCTCAGAATAACTCTTTCCAATTCTTTCTCTCTCTCTCTCTCTCTCTCTCTCTTTCTCTCTCGCACACATTACAACAACAAACACTTGTAGATGTAAATTCACAATGATGCATACACACAAAAAAACACACAAAAACAAACCCAGTGCCATAAGCCAAAAAAATTTCAATAGTTTTCTCTTGGCAACTAATCTTTACCTAGGCTTCTCCAGCTTTCACCAATGTCTTGTTTTCTTGCTACCAGATAGCCTTAATGAACACATTTTAGTTTTCAAAATGAATTTAAAACTGCAACTAGAAGCAGATATCAAGTATTTTTTTATAAAACTTTTTAAATTCGCACAGTTTTTCCGCTCTGTATCTTTGTGTATCTAAAATCTAAGAGAACGTTGATTTTTATGCCTAAAAAGCAGCGTTGAGGTAGAATGGTTGTCTCTTTATTTTACGTTTTGGCTTTTTCACTCTTCGGAGTAGTTTCTAAGAATTAGTGAATTTTCATGTGAACAAAAAACGAAAGAAAACATACTTTTCATCTTTCAAAACCAGAGAATTTTCACAATCAGTGGACTAAGTATATTTTTTTCAGAGACGCCTACCGACTCGAAAAAAATACTTCGCAGAGCATATCTAAAAAACAGTGTTATAAATATTTGAGTCCATGAACTCTCAAATTCGTCAGTGTAACATTTTGCCAGAGCAGATTTTTTCGAAAGATCTGCTCTGAAAATGAAAGGTATTATAGAAAAAAGTTCAGAATTCCCCTCTTTAATGTTTAAAAATGAATTTTGTTCATTTGGTGTTCCTCCTCAGAAAGGGTTTTGTTATGTCTCCCCTTTTTTGAAAAACTGAAATTGTAAGTTCTAATGAAGCATAAAGAATTTTTCGCAAAACAACTCTAGAATTTAGAAAAAATACTTTTCCTTTTCTTTTAACTCACAAGATAATTTTTGCTATTTTGCGAACTCTAAACTGCCTAAAGGAAATTGTTTTCAAAAAAATTATTCAATACCGAGAAACATTGAATCATACAATAGTTTTTCGTTAGCAGAAAACGCAAAACGGATAAAAAATCAAAATAAATTGTTTTGTTTGAAACTTTTGCACAATTGTTTCGAAATAAACAAAATTAGTTAACTTTAGGCTCAAAACTGTAAAGAATGACTCGTTACAATCGGAACTTCATTTAACCTTGCTAAGTTTCGTATAAATTTCCCCGATTTGTTTTATGGTAGATTTCAACGCAATCTTTCAACTTTCAACCCACCCCCCCCCCCCCCCCCGACCGATGTTTTTTTTCTAATTTTCTTTTGTTCCATCGAAATTTTAAAGTGTTCCGTTTATCCAAGTTTGGATACTTTTTTATATAAATCAAAACTAGATCCTGAGGGCTACAACTTGGTATTTTTCTTTTTTCTTTACGACGGGTAAACCAAAAGTGAAAGTTTGACTGTAGTGAGCAAAAAAGTGATCAATAAATTGTGATTAACGCATTTGGACTCCGCTTATTTCTCAATCGCTTTTAACACAGCATTATCATTATAAATGAAATTTAATTACACGCCAAATTGCAGCAAATTATATAAGTTATGGCAAATGTTACAAGTGCCTGTCTATTATGAGATTGGTGTGGGATGAACTGCAAAGGCGATTTTATTATTTTTTAGGTTAATAGGGTGAAAATAGAAGAGATCAAAATTTCCTTAATTTCCTACGCATCAAACACAAAAAGATATAAAAAAACTGTTTAACTCCACTTATATTAATAGCAAATTTTACAAAAATTCCTCGTAAAATGTCGACCTAGTTAAATTTTTCATATAGTCATCTTCTTAAGAACTTGTTTGAGAAAGTGACTAGGAAATTTTGTACCTGTAATTGAACTTTTACCTCTGATAGGATTCTTCAGTAGGAGTAGCGCTACAGTGTCTTCTGTATCTCCTGATCCCGTTGCTATTTCTCCACTGAAACACAATTTAAACCAAGTTTAAAATTGTTTTTAGTCTGCAAAACCTAAGCGAATCTCAATGCATAGCTAATGCACAGTTGACATATAGGTTTACTCCAGAAACTAAATATCAGCTACCTTTTTCGCGTCAATATGCTGCTGATCAGACCTTCTCGAGACGTGCACTCTTAACAACCTGTCAATAACCATTTTGAACCAAAAGAACAGAAAATAGAATCAGAACTCAAGAACTGAAAAAAAACCCTAGTTTTCAAAATAATTTTTAAAAAACAAGCTGTGGAAAGAGAACATCATAAAGGTTCACATACGCCCTTTTAAACCGTCACTGAGAGCTTTCTTTAAGGAGATTATGCGACAAAATTAGGTAAATTATAACAAATATGGGTAACACTAAAAAACACAAATTATTTTATTAAATTATATAGAGTCTAAGCCATTTGAATTTTTCGCTGTCCATTTATGGGATTCGAGCTATAAGATCTGTGACACATTCGACTGCATGTATCAGCGTTGAAAGCATTATTGAAAATCTGCTAAAATAGCAAAAACAGCTGTTGTATTGTCACACTTGATAAAATTGTCGCTAAAATCTGAAAATCTGATCGAAAACATTTCTTTCTTCATTTTATTTAATAAAATAAATTCAATTTGAAAATTTTACGCTTTGGAAGTACTTCATATTCTGCTCTCTCTGACGTTCTAGCATTAGCAAAATTACTGCTTCTTTTTGACTTTTCATTGATGTTAACAATTTTGTCGATTTATGAAAAAATTGGCTCCCCAAAACGATCCAAATTCTGTCGACCAGAACAAAAATTCAATGAAAAACTTCAAAACTTCAGTACCATGGCAGCCTCGCTATGAAGGCGCATCGCTGCTAATAACAAAAAATTATTTCTAGTATCAACCGAAATAGGAAACTTTGGTCGAAATTTTGCTAAACAAAATCAAAATAAAATGCAAAAATTCGGGCGAAAATTTACGCAAAGAGGTCTGTTCAGACAGTTTAGCAATCCCACTCTATCTTTAAAGGTTAAGCCAATAACAATAATGTCAATGATTTGAACATATTTTGGCAAAAAAGTTATAAAAATTAAGAAAAATTGCGAAAAAAGTGACTTCCAGAGACGTAGAAGATGCTGAATCAAATTAAGTGCTGATATTGTGCGAGATAAGTATTGGAAATTATGTAAGAAATGCGCTGGCAGTCGCTGAAAAACTATATTTTTCAGCAGTTAGAAGTTAGATCTTACATAATTATCCGCTTAGTGTGCTGAAAAGTGCTAATATTATGTAAGAAAGGTGCTGAAAATTCAGCAGATTAAGCAGACTAATGTGTAAGATTTATCCGCTGAAAATTCTCGACCCGGGAACAATTATTCGAGAAAAAAATGCTGAAAAATAGTTATATATTTAGGGATTACGTAGGCCCTGTTTATCAAAGATTTGAGTTCAAACGTTTTTGACCTGTACGTACTGTTCATGCTATCCAACGAAACAATTTTGCATTGCTTGAGAAAAAAGTGGCATAAAAAATTATACATAAACCTTGTTTTGGAAAATGCAAAACCAATTGAAGTTTTGTGAGGAGTTTTTGTAAGGCTAGCACTCTAGGTTTTATAATGACGAGGAGAAAAATATCAACAAAAGTTTTACTTAAAAACCAATAAGATCACGCCAATAGTTAAAAAACAGGTTGTTCGCTTCTGCGTGACAAAAGTAAGAACATAATCGGGATGAGTAAAAATATCTAACCTGTTTGTGTACACAACATCTATTACACCATGTTCACGTCTCAATCGAGCTGACTTTGGTAAATCCAATTCTTCTACTGAGATGTCACGAACTGGAAAAAAGCAATTTCATTCACACACACAAACACACATACAAACACACACACACACAAACACATAAACACACACACCCACACATACACACATAAACACACACACACACACACACACACACACACACACACACACACACACATACACAAAAACACACACACA
>NC_134476.1:15853351-15943938 GCF_964194025.1 Convolutriloba macropyga | reverse complement strand
TGTCCAGCCATGATGTTTTTGACCTCTCTTCAAGAAAAATAGTTTTTGTTCTTGAATGTCTGTAAAACTTATAAGTTGGCAAGCTAAGTCCTGTTATTCTCCGGAAGGCAGGCTTCTTAAATGTCAAGAGTTGATTGACATACAGTGCTGTTCTGTATTCAAGCAATTGTTTAATTGGCAGTATATAATTATCTAGTTTGATACTAAGTGATGAACTGTTAAATCGTTGAAAATAACGAGCTTTAACTGCCCAATTGAGTTGCTTTTCTAAGGTTGTCAGAAGATTTTTTGAAATTGACGAAAGCAAAACAGCTGAGTACTGGAGATGACTAAATACAAGAGAATTCAGTAGGATTTTGCGCAAATGGTATGATACTACGTTTCTCAGGACATAAAGTGGTTTTATTCCTTGCGCCATCTTGATGAGTATTTGTTTAACTTCTTGTTGGTACAACAATTTTTTGTCCAAAATAACTCCGAGATACTTCACATTCTCAACTTCTTTTATTATATCGTTGTCAACTTTAATAGACTCTGCTGCGGATGAAGTGCCAAAGACAATGAACTCAGATTTTTCTGAATTAAGTTTTAAAGAATGGTATGAAAAATAGTCAACAAGAGAGGAAATTGATTTCTCTAAATGAAGCTGGCAATCAAAAATACTTCTGCCGAAAGTATTGACAACTGCATCGTCAGCGTATTGGATTAAACTGCAGTTGATGAAATTTGGTAGAGCATTTACATATAGATTGAAAAGGAGTGGTCCTAAAACTGTGCCTTGTGAAACTCCTTGCCTGACCTCCAGCCATTCAGATTCAGCTTCTGGTATCACTACTCGTTGATGTCGGTTACTGAGGTAACTCTTAATGAAAAGGATAGCCGAAGAGGAGAAACCAAGGTGTTTAAGTTTTTCTAGTAAAAGCGAGTGGTCAATTGAATCAAAAGCTTTTGACAAATCTAAAAGCGCTGCAGTGACCACTTTTTTTTCATCAAGTTTCTGTCTTACAGTTTCTGTCAGATAAACAAGAGCATCAATTGTTGAAAAATTTTTTCTGAATCCAAACTGTTTTCGATAGGAGGTTGTATTTTGATAGGTGTTCCTCTATTTGATCTTTGATTAATATCTCAAGAACTTTTAACAAAGCAGGCGTTATAGAAATAGGCCTATAATTCAGCGGATTTTCAGTGTCTCTTTTTGTGGATAGTTGTAATATTTGGCAACTTCAGTAGAGAAGGAAATTTGTTTTGTTTAATAAATCCGTTAAAAGGAAAACAAATCGGCTCTGCTAAAATATGAGCACCATCTTTTAATGCCCAAGCCGGAATAGTCGAAGGAGCCAATGGATTGTTTTTATTGAGGTTGTTGAGAGCTTAACGACACTCAAATGTGGTAAAGAATCGAAACGAGAACATATTAGGGTTGACCTGCTGAAAGTTTTGTTTAATGGTTGGTTTATTCAAAAGATATTCACCAAGCTTACTAAATTTGTAGTTCAGCAAATTCGCTATTTTTTTGCTGTCAGTTATTACATCCTCGAAACAGTTTTTTAAAGAGAGAATTTTAGTTTCAGTTCTAGATTTATTTCTGACTTCGTTGATCAGATTCCATTATTTCCTGGAGCTGTTAGCGGACTCAATCAATTGTGCTTGGAAGCGTTCATAATCTTTCAGATACTCTTTACTCGTGAGATCTTTTAGTTTTAGGAACTTATCAATATTTTCTGATAGTAGAAATTCGTTCTTCTTTTTATTGAGGCATTTTGTTGTGTTTGAGACAAGTGAAAAATTAGGTTTGTGGTTTCGTATAAAAATTTTTCTGATGGGTGCATGTAATCTGATTACATTTGCAATCAGACTTTCAAAACGTGCGAACATTTCTTCGATGTCATTAGATTCATAGATGAGGCTCCAGTTAATGTAATTTAAAGAATTTCTGAAATTACGGGGATCGTAATTACGCTTATCGAAAATCCATTTCCTGAGTGGTTTTTGTTTTTGAGTTTTTACATAATAGTATTTCCCTCTCAGCCCATTATCAGTTATGATATAATCTAATAAACTGCAGCTACCGTTCTGGTGCCTGGTTGCAGTTCTTGAATTCATCAAGTTTAAGTCGTAAGGTAGAATAATTGTATCCAGTTTTTATTTTTCTTTGTTGTTCAGATAATTATTGTTGTAATCTCCTATTAGGAATATTGATTTATTTTCAGTGGAAGCCTTGTCAATGCATAAAGCCAATTCATCCAAAACTGTGAAAAAAATTGCTTATTTGGACTGTAAGAAATATTAATCAAGATACTTTTGTGAGAGGATAATTTGCATTCAACCCATAGACTTTCAAAAGTTTTGGACATGTTGTTACGGTCATTCCTGTTTTTCGAATTGCAAAATTTTGGTACTAATAATAACAATCCTCCTCCTTTTTTATCCTGTCGATCACATCTGTGGATATCAAACTGATAGAAATTAGGGTTTTAAAAACTATTAATATCAGTACTGGTCAACCAGATTTCTGTTAAACCATAAAAACAGTTTGGACCAATGTCATTGAGTAAACTTTTCAACTGTAGATGTTTTTTCTGGATACTTTGACAGTTAGCAGGCACAATTTTCAGTTGCATGGGCCATTTTTTACATTGTGTGTATACTGCTTAAGGTTTCCAAAGGCCCCGGGTTTCTTTCAAAATCCCCGTGAATTAACATAAGTAAATGAACATATAGAAGGAAAAAGAGACCACATGAGAAAACATACGAAGCCGAAAACTTTCACCAGGTCAATTTTTATCAAACACAAAACAAATTTTTTCAATTTAGAATTGTAAGTGATAGATAGATAAAGCAAAAAACAGTCAGTTGCAGAGCAACTTGTCAAAAAGAAAAAAAACGGCCAAAGGATTCAATACAGCTACAATTCATTGCGATAAAGAGCAATTCAGCTGTTAAACTTTCAATAAACCACGAGAACACAGACAAGGAGTCTCGTTAATGTGCGTTCGCACATCAAGTTCCGACCCGAGCTGATGAAGGGTGGATGAAGGGTCCAACTGTGGACGAAGGGTCCAAGCAATTAAGTTCCGATGCTTAGTTATCTAATTTCAAACTATTTAGATTACGCCAAAAGCAGTCAGTTGCAGAGCAACTTGTCAAACAGAAAACATAAAAAAACGGCCAACGGATTCAATACAGGTACAATTCCATTGCGATAAAGAGCAATTCAGCTGTTCAACTGTTTCAGCTGTTCAACTGAGTCTCGTTAATGTGCGTTTGCATATCAAGTTCCGACCCGATCTGATCTACAATTTTGACATAATTGTCAACCAAATGAAGAGATAACCAAAAATAGATGTTGAGTTTTAAAAATCGTTCCACAGCCAAACTACCAATTGAATTACATAATACCATGCCTCATTACAGCGCTCACAAGATCTGCCAGATAAAAGACTACGAGAAAAACATAATAAGGAAAACTAAAAAAATTAATGGCAAAAACTCAATATCTAAATGTAAAAGTACCTAGTAAACAACGTCAAAATGAAATCAGATAAAACCTTAACTGCGCAATTTTTTTTGTCTGAACTATACAGCAGATAAAACTTTTCCTTAATGAGACTAGGTAACAAGTAAAAACGAAAAATAATCAGGCGAAATTCAAAAATCTAATTATTTTAAACCAAATAATTTCAAACGTCTTAAAAATCATTAGCTTTTAACAAAATAATTCTCGATAAATTTACTAAAAAGTCATTACGAAACAGATAGGACCTGTCTTTGGTCAGAATACACCATAGAAACGGTCTAAAGATCCAGAAAAGCTCAAGAAATTACAAACAATCTGCAAAAACTCAATTTATTAAAGCCAACAAAATCATTAGCTATTATCTATATATTGTTTTTTTATTTCAATTGTTATCTATACTAACTGAGCTAAAATTATAAAGAATGATTAAAAAAATTCACTTGGGCCTCACTTGAAAATAATTGGGCTCTGTTATAACGCAAATGTGGTAAAAGAAGAGAAAAAAAACAAATATTGACAACTCACAAAACATTTATGAAAACGCAAATTGTCCCACAAACAAAACATCAGTTACGACATAATATCGAAAGATTTACATTTTGAATTAAAAGGAGTTGGATGGTACCTCTCAATGGAGAGAATAAGTTACAAGTTGACGAAAAGAACTACAAAAATGTCCAAAAAATTATACAACTAACAAAAAACGATAAAATGAAAACAAAAATTCAAACCAAACAATATCATAAAATTTAAGACTATTCGCTATGAAATGACTGCAGAGAGAAAAAATATTCATTCAATCCTCAATTAGAAGCTTGAGACCTCTCAGCGTTTTGCGACTACATAAAGAATAAAAAAAACCAGAAAAAACAGCAAAAAGGAGACAAGTGTCGAAGCAATTAAAAAAAAGGAGAAAAAAGTGTCGAAGCAATTAAAACTTTTTAGTACAAACGTTTCTATTTTCCGTAATTTTGTTAACAAAAATATGATTCTTCTTTGTTTAACTAAAAGACATCAAAAAATCAACAAAGAACATATATTTCAAAAACACGAAATCTTAGAGAAAACCCGTAGTATCAACAACATTAAATTTAATAGCTTTCAGCGGAAGTCGATAAACACGCTATGTTATGCCTCGATGAGAAGAGCTGTTTGTCGTTGACCAGCCATCAATAAGCCATCAGAATAAGTCTCATGAAAACGATCACAAATACAGGCAGAAACCAAAAAATCATTAGAAAAGTGCGAGAAGAAAGTGTCAAAGCCATTTAATCTACAAGCTAAACTATGAAGCGAAATCTACATCAAAACTATGAAGAAAATGATCCAAAAATTAAAAAATTTAGGAAAGCTCGTCGAATCGAAGTCATAAAACCAACAATTAAAACAGCTAACTAAATTAATTTTGGTTGCAGTAAAAAAGTTGGTGGTCCTGTCATTACTGAGACTGATTTAGAGTTAGCAAAAATAAGTTTAAGATCGGCTAATATTCATAAATTAATTTTCAAAAATTATTTTTATTATGTATTAACAGCCATTAGCTGTCCACTCAAAGCACTAGAGAGGTTCACTTAATGCTCATTAAGAAGACTATTTCACTTTTACTCAACGTGTCTATGGCATAGGACTTCAAAAATTCAGCAAAATCTTAAATCAAAATTTCCTTAAAAATTACGAAAACTCACAGTCGAAACCAAAAAATTATGAGCCATTAGTTGAAGACTAATTTTCTGTTCATTTGGCATCAGTGGACTGTTAATTTGCCTAGGAGACAATAACCAGTCTTTTTAAATTGCTTCTCGTCTATAAGGAACACAAAATTGATGAATTTTGTAGCGTTAAAGGTAATTTTTAAATAAATTCTTCGTAGAAAAAGGTTAATTCGATCAAAAATTACGCTAAAAGTGACCAAAGGCGAACCAGATACCCTGTGTTTACATGAAACTTTAAACCTTGACGAGCTTTTCGATGTTACCGATCACATTTCTCTCCGATGAATATATCGATCGGCCAAAATTGTCTGAACAAAAAGAACCCATTTGAGTATATAGTTCCTCCCCCCCCACTCGGAACAATAATCAGAACATAGCTCCGATTGCTCTGTAGAAGGATCAGCAGCATCAAAATACCAGTGGAAAATTGAAAATAGTTTTGGGTTTTGCTATTGAAAGTCGTTATTAAAAGTTACCATCAATCAAGCAGGAGCTAACTCATTCTGATAGCGTCTCTCAAAGTTGAAATGACCGAGCATTTTCACAGGCCAACGTTCAAAACTAAAACCAGGTAGATAAAATCAGATAAATGGATCTCAGTTGTACAAGCATGATGTTCCGACCCTAGCTCATTTACATTTTTGACTTAATTGTCAACCACATGAGATAATCAAAAATAGATGTTTGAGTTTAAAAAAATCGTTTAACAACCTAACTACTAATTGAAATACATAGAGCCATGCCTCATTACAGCATTCACGAGATCTGCAATTAAAAAGACTACGAGAAAAAAATAACAAAATAAGCAAAAACAAATATTACGGTGAAAATCAATAAATAAATTTAAAAGCACCTAGTAACAACAGGAAAATGCAATCGGATAAAACCTTAAATACAAAAATTTATTTTTTCCTACACAGCAGATGGGAATTTTCATAATGAGACTAGGTAAGTCGACAAAAAGAGGAACAAATGAAGCAAAAGTCAATAATTAATCAACATTTTTTAAACCCAATAATTTCAAAAGTCATAAAAATCATTAGCTTTTAAAGAAGCAATTCTTAATAAATTTACTCTAAAAAGCTATTACAAAACAAATAGGACCCGTCTTTGGTTATGTTGAGCCAAAGAAACGGACTATACATACAGAAAAACTCAAAAATTGCAAAAACAAATAATTTAAGCCATAAAAATCATAAGCTATTATCTGAATATTACGCATTTGTTTCAATTGTTATTTATACTAATTCAGCTATAACTACACTGAAAAATTAAATAAGTTCACATGGGCTGCATTTGAAAACACCGGGATCTGATATAACTCGAATGTGCTAAAAGAAGAGAAGAAACACAAATATTGACCACTCACAGAACTTTTATTAAAACACATATTGTCCAATAAAAAACATCAATTACGACATAATGTCACTAAAAACAAATTTTTCAAATACAAGAACTCGGATGGGACCTCTCAATGACGAGAATAATTTGCAAGTTGACGAAAAGAACCACAAAAACTGAAACCTTTATAACATTCGAAAACGTATATAAACTTTAAGACTATTCGCTATAAACTGACTGCTTTGAGTAACAACATTTATTCAATCCTCAATTAGAAGCTTATGAGAATGGTCATTTTACGGCTACATAGGGAAAAAAACAGACAAGATAGCTAATTCAAAAAAAAATTGTGGGAGAAGTATCGAAGCCATTAAAAAATGAATTCAAAAAATTAACGAAGATGAACAAATATATTAAAACCCACAAAATTTTGAGAAAACCAGTAGTATCAACGCCATTAAATTCAATAGCTTGCAACGGATCCAAATAAATACGCTATGTTGAACCCCGATGCGAAGACATGGATGTTTGTCATTCATTAAGTCATCAATAAGACATTAAAATAATTCAATGACTATGAAAACAACAACAAATAGAGGCAAAAACAAAAATTCAGTAGAAAAGTGCCGAAGCCATTTAAACCAAAAGCTCTTTTGTGAAAAACTTATCTATGATCAAAGAAACGTCTTCTCTAAGCCGATGGGAACTATCAAGGCTATGATGATGTGATAAAATTTCAAACGGAACCAAATATAAGAAAAAAGTTTCAAACTTTTTTTAAAATTCTGAATACTTGTGGCAGCGAAGTCATAAAACCAGTAGTTAGAAGATTAAACCGCTAACCAGATAACTTAATGTTGCAGTAGAAAGGAAGGGAGGTGATCCTCTCACAATGAGAATAACTTAGTTTTAATTTCGAAAAACTATTTCTAAAGCCTTAACAGCCATTAAATTCAATAGCTCTAAACGGAAATTATCAAATACGCTGTTATGCCTCGATGGGAAGAAAAGGATGGTTTTCATTTGTAAGTCATCAAAAAAGACAGCACAATTACTGTTATGACTTAAAACAACAACAAATTCAGACAAAAACCAAAAACTCAGTAGAAAAGTGCGAGAAAGTGTCGAAGCGATTAAAAGCATAAACTTTTCTCTGAAAAATTTATCTATGATCTATTCAACGTCTTCCCTAAGCCAATGAGAACTATTAATATTAGGATAATGTGATAACATGTCAAAAGAAACCAAATAAGAAATTATCCAAAAATTTTTTTGAAAATTATGAATACTCGTGGCACCGAAGTCAAAATACCAATAGATAGAAGATAAAACGGCTAACCAGATTGATATTGGTTGCAGTACAAACGAAGGCGTCCTGTCATCACTGAGACTGACTTGCAGTTCACAAAAAATAAGTTTAATATCAAACAATGTTCAAAAAAAAATTTGAGATTATTTTCCAAGTCTCAACATTCATTAAATTGAATAGCTTTCAACGGAAGTGAATAAATATGCTAAGTTGTTTCTCGATGGGAAAACAAGGATGCTTGTCATTCAAAAGTCATCAATAAGGCATCACAATAACTGTTATGACTCTGAACTTTATATAACTTTTTCCGAAAACTTCATTTATGATCTATTGAACGTGTCTTCTCTAAGCCAATGGGAACTATCAGTATTAGGATAATTAGATGATTTCAAAACGAACCAAAATTACGAAAAAACCAAAAAAATAAAACTAAAAATTTATGGAATCTCGGGGGCATCGAAGTCATAAAACCAATAGTTAGATAAAACAGCTAACGAAATTAATTTTGTTTGAAGTAGAAAGGAAGGGGGTCCTGACAATTCTGAGAATAACTTACAGTTCACAAAAAAGGTTAGAAAAAATTTTTCTTAACAGACAGAAAAATCAGAGTCAAATAAAAAAACATGAGCGATCCCTGAAAACATTTTTTTAGTCATTGGGCATCATTTAACTGTTAATGAAGTATTTCATTAACGGAACCTAGGTATGAAAAGTGACTAGTCTCTAAGTGACTATGAAAAGAAAATCCGAAAAATTTTCTTAAAAAAACAGCTCTCAAATTGGATTCAAATTTTTTTTTGATAGTAAACTTCCCTATGAGATCAGAATTAGCCTTTTTAATCGCCTTTAGCCTACTGGACAAAAAAAAACGTTTCATTTTGTAGCGTGAAATGTAATTTTGAAATAATTTTTTTAATAGAAAACTTAATTTCAACAAAAATTACGCTAAAGATAACAAAATCATGCCAAATATGCAGCGTTCACACAAAATTTTATACCACGATAACTCCTAGAAAAATACGAAATTCAAAAAACCTTTAATTGCGAATTATACACAGGACGAGCTTTTTAATGATACCACTCACGTTTCTCTACGATGAATATATCGATCTGTCAAAATTGACCGAAAAAAACCCATTTTTTTATAGTATATATAGTCCCCCCCCCCCCAACTTGGTTCGGAACAAAAAACGCAGGCATGATCGATGGTCACATTAAACCTCTCAATTACCAATGAGAGCCTGCTAAAAAATAGTCGGGCGCAAACAGCTCAAGATAGCCGAACTAAGCACATTAATTTTGAACCATTTGGTAGACACGAACGTGACGACGCAGCACGTGCAAAAAACCTTTTTTTGATTGAATCTTTTCTTCCCTAAATTAACATCACTTTCTTAGCGGGCCGATCTAGTTCTGCAATTCAAGATTTTTGAATAAGAACTCGCTTATTATGGAGACAGATCACAGAGTGAAACAGGTGACGACTGACTAAAAATGATCCCGACGATTGAACAAATACTTTTTATCCACTGAGCAACGACATGAGAAAATCTAAACAATTAAGCTCACATTGCAATTTTATCGTTTTACCGAAATTTAATCTCGACGAGAACCCAACTTGTCCAATAACAACGCCTTAACAAATAGTTTTTCTAACTTCACTCCATCATCTACAGGGAGCACCCACATAGCAATCTTTGCAATTACTAGCGCGAGTATAAATAAATCAAAGTTGATATGTTCATTAAAGGTTCGTGTTCACCTGTGAAGACATATGATCTCTGAGTCCGGGGTTGTTCCTCAGCATGGGGTTGTTCTCCATCATTTGCTGGAACATGGCTGGGTTAGAGGCCATCTGCTGCATCATGTTCTGCATCATTGGAGAACTCAGCATCTATACAATACAAAATTCATTTGTACCTACAAAAATATACGCGTTTGTATCAGCATCAATTCAGGTGAGTGAAAATCTTGACATAATAAATTCTTGGCCATTTATTTCTTTATGCTGGCAAGGATTGATCAATGCCAAGTTAAAAATGCACATGCGAACGCATGGCAATTTTCAATTGGAGCTGGTCATGCAAAACAGTTTATTTGTACGTATTTGAAAAACGCATACTTTACGTGTGCATCATTTTAGGTGACATCGGTAAAAATAGGATGTGGTAGATCGCAATAGTCTGTTCACTGGTATGTTCTATGCTTATTTTTCAGAACATCCGAGATTTCGTTTGAATGTTAGATTGTCAGTCGCTACCGTAACATGCGCAGTTTCTTTTTACGAGCAAGGATTGTTTTGTTAGTTTCCGCTTTCGTAGTATTAACTGGTCAGCAATTTGGTTCTCCTGAACTCGTTAACGTTTGGGAGATTTAATAAAAGTTTCGTAGTTCCCCAGCGAGCAATACTGTACTTAACCATCTTAATGCTCGAAAATTAAACGCACAACGAAGAACTGCAATTAGATGTATCTACCTGTTGCATTAACTCTGGATTGGACATCAACTGTTGGGCATAGCTCTGCATGCCAGGTGAATTTGAGAAGTCAGGACCTAGATCTCCGCCGAATAGACTGCCGAAGGATCCAGTTCCTCCCGATCCCAGACCAGATCCAGTGCCGCTTCCCGTAGAACCAGATCCTGCACCTAACACAAGCAAATCATGATGGAAGACAGAATACAAGCTATTCTTCAGACATCTTTCTATATACTGAGTATAGCCAGCAGATTTCCCGCGAACTTCCTCTAAAGAACCTGTTCAGAATCCTTATACACCCAAATAATAAAGCAGTGAAAAGGAGATTTATTGCCTGATCTCTTCCATGATCAATAGATCGTCGCAGCAAGTGAACTGCAGATCAGGTTCGCCCCACTGACATAAAACTTCCAGTCTCGTGTATAATAAACAAAAACGGTTATCAATTGATGGAGCACGTTGAAACGGCCGACGAAAGAAATTTCTACCACATTCAAAAACTCGAAAATCTAATGTTGGTGTAACTGAATTTATTCATAGCCTCAGGTTTTCGGAAAGCACTAAGAGTGTCAGGAAGTAAAAACTATCGTCGGAAGAATTGCTTTCGAAGGACTAGTGGGAGCTCTAGCCTATTGCAGCCTGCTTCAGTCGGGGAGGAGGTGTAACTAAAAAAACAATAGGAGCTTCAAAAGTCGTCATTAGAGGTTATTATATACCACTACAGTCACTAATAAAAAAGTGAATAAAAATTACACAATTTCCGCGCAGTTTTCTTTTTTTAAAAACAAGTAAATTAAAAAATATCACCCAGGGGTTAAATATTACAAGTTTAAAATATTTTATACAAAATTAGTACAATGTAGTGAGTAGTGGTTCCGTTTCAGTAGTGGTTCCGTTTTGTAAAAGTTAAAATAACTTCTGAAGCCACCAACGTTCCTCTCCAACGGCACAAAATTGAATTGTTCGAGCAGAGGCTGTTTTAACATGCGTTTAAACTGTGAGCGTGATTTGATAATCCGGACTCCACGCGGAAGTTTATTCCATTTTTTGGTGCTTTTTTGTAATGATCGACTGCTCGACCTTAGGAGAATTAGCTGTTCCGTTCTGCTGTTTTCTCTTACTCAGACATTACCACTTAGAAAAAAACTCACAGTTCCGTCTGATTTCACAGTGCCGTAATGAGATATCATTCTTAATTTTTGATACACTCATCTAGCTTATTAAAGTTCTGCAGGCAAAATGTCAGATTTTACTACGAGATCTCTAGATCTCTCAAACTTTTTTCTCACATAGCAAACTTAATTCCCCAATTGACTTCCCGATTAATTCGCAGCACTGCAGAAAAAAAATCATGTTGTGAAAAATTAGAGCACTGAAAAATAAAGGAGAAAGGACTAGGGATTTGAATAGCATCGATCGTGCTTTCAGAGGTAACTGATAACGTATAAGGTATATGGATCTAATAGATGTGGCCATATTTGATAGAACTTTGTTGAGTAATACGCGAAAGTTTAATTTAGAATCAAACATTAAAAAAATTTCATTTTCTTTCGAGACGAAAAGAAGTTCAGTTTTACCGGTAATAATGGTTAATTTGTTTTGCTGTAGATAATTATCTGCTTTCTCCAGTATTACAGAAACACATTTTTCCAGCTCGGAGACATTGTTTCTGCTTAAATGGAATCTTGTTTCATCAGCAAACTGAATTATGTCGAAGTTTCGTTGTACCTTTTCTCGAGAATTATTAATGTGGAGAAGAAAAACTAGTGGCCTTAAAACCGTTCCCTGTAGAACACCATGATTTGTTTCAGACCATTCTGAGTAAACATCATTTATCTTAACACACTGCTGTCTGTTTTCAAGAAATGAAGCAAACAAATTAACTACAATTTCTGAAAAAAGGTACGCTTCCATCTTGAATTAAATGTTGAATTAAATGCTTTAGCTAGATCAATAAAGAAGCAACTTAAAGTTTTAAGTTATCATAGTTTTCCTGTAATGCTTCGATAAATTGTAAAACAGCATCTGTAGAAGACTAGGTTTTCGAAATCGAAACTCTTTACCATTCAAAATTTTTCTTTTTGTATAAATTTGTTTACCTGATTGAGAATTATATGCTCAAAAGTTTTGTAAGCATTGCAATAATTGAGAGAGATCTAAAGTTCTCACAAATTTTTACCTCCCCTTTTTGTAGACCGGACTAATGAAAGCAAGTTTTAAAATTTCTGGGATAAAATAACTTTGCTTCTTGATTGCCCAAGCATTAAAGAAGCCTGGAACCCGAGATTTCTTGTTGTCGAGTGAATCAATGGCATCATAGAGTTCCCTTAGTGTGAATGTTCTGCGGCAAAACTCCCCTAACTTCTATTCGAAATATTTGGAGCGCTCACATTTTGTTCTTTTTACAAGCCTAATTTTTGACAACTTCTATTGAGACAATTTGCAATATCAAGTTCATTTTTTACATCTCTTTCACCATCGACTAGTTTGTCTATAACGAGACACCCCCTCCTTTCCTGGCCATTTTTTTTCTTGATGAAACTCCATTGTTCTTTACTTATTGGTAATTCATTGAAAAATTGTTCACAAAAAACTCGTTCTGGGCTGTTTTCCAACGCCTATTAACCAAATTTCTCTTATATTTGAAACTGGTACACGTTTGCTCCGATGGGTTCCTTTTCCAGATAATCTATCTCAAATCTATGTTATTCCGTGATTTCACCTCTCCGCTCTTTTGTTAGCCAAGACTTTTGAGCAATTTTTACTGGTTGAAAATTTTTTGTAAGTGGGGCGTGCAACAATAGAGTACTGAAAACGTTTAAAAACACATTATACACGCATTTTCCATCCTCACATTAATATAAGTTACTCAAATCCTGACTTGAAAGATCAAGACCAAAATTATTTGTATCGAACTTTCTTTTGTTTCTAATGATGCAACTTTGCTTCCTAATTTTTAGCTTCTATAAGCAAAATTGGTAGTTTACAAGACAATCAAGTGATCAATCGTGTTGGTTTTTCTGTGTTTGATAAAGTAAGTCCATAATTAGTTGCAAATTAAGTGGATCCTCTTTTGAAATAATTGAGATTATCGCCAAAAAGCAAAATTTCGTCAGTGATTGATTACGCCGAGGAAGTTTCTGATGTTAATTCGTCAATGAAACAGTTTCCAAAGTTTTTATTTCGACAAAAGGAAGCATTAATTAGGTCGTTTCGCTGTTTTGAAGATATGTTCCTGGGAATCCAGATGGCAACACCCCCACTCTTATTTACTCCTGTCTTTGATATCCTTGATTTTGAATAAAATTTGTGTTGAACTTAAAAAATTGTTTGGATAAAACTTTCATTCAACCAAGTTTCAGTTAGGATCACAATGTTATTTGAGCTAAATTTGTCAAAAATTCGGTGAAAAAAATATATTTGCTTTTCAAACCGCGTGCATTGAAGATGCAAATGTATAAATTTTTGCAATCCTTTACAACTATGTCAATCAGCAAGTCCAATTCACGAATGTGAGAAAAGGGACCCGGATTTAGATATCTCCACTTAGGAGTAAGCGCATATGAAGTGTAAAAAAAAACAATTTTACAAATATTCAAAAAACGAAAAAAGCGGAGCCTAATTTTCGCATTATAATGATCATGATTTTGGTTGTGTGACATTACCGAATATATACATTTTTCATTTGAAGTACTAAGCAAAAAAGCAAAAACTATTAGCTTAGAAATGCTCATTTTCTGCTGACAAGAAACATTAAGTCACAACCAAACCATTGATTAACAACACTGAATTCTTCGCAGTGCAATGTTGTCTTGTGATACAGTATTATGCTGCTGATAGTTCCAAATACTCTTGACAATTTTTTGTACTACAGCCAAATTTAAGTGAACACCATCATTAGATATTTCCGATGTTGTAATGTTGCATTTCGAATCCTCGATTTTTGTCCATTTAAATGTTCCATTTAACTCCAAAGCAAAATTTCCCAGTTGCTTAATGAACTCCTCAATTTCAATATTTGATTCACGCCCATAATGGCCATTTCTAACTTGTGGAATTTCAGGAAGTAGAATTCGGTGAGGTTTCAACTTTTTAATTGCTTTTGTAACAGTTTCACACAATTGACAAGCTGCAGCCACCCCAAAACACCCTTATCAATACTATTATGACCAGCATGAAAAATGAATGATTTGCATTTTGCTCCTGACGAACACTGTTGGGCTGTTTGTCCCAAATCAATAATTGTTGCGAGGGATAAGAATGAATCCCAATATACGAAATATCAGATTGCCGTATTGTTTTGAATGTGCCGTCTGAAATTATAAGATGGTTAGTGTTTCTGTAAACAAGTTTTGGGAAAAAATTTTAGTTCCGACGGCTCAAAAAAATAGTCGAATTTTGAATATTGTGATCCATTAAGTTTTCCAATAGCGAACTGTTCTCGTCCCGTAAATATTCGACTCCCGATGGAATTGCTCAATCATTCGACAATGGTAAGCGTTCGTATTATCTTTCAATTACATCTGCTGCTTTTGTTTTTCAAAAACGTGGTTTTGTTCTGAGATCGTTTGAGCTTGTTTGTCGTTTAATTGATTCTGTTCTCGTACGATTTCGTTTTTTTTGCTTGAACTGTTTTCGCACGTCCTCGATGGTGTTTGTAAGTCTTGAAAACTCATTACTCCAGTTTCAGTCTCCTGAGGCATTTTTAATCAAAGCTTCGGTTGGATTTCGATTTACGCAGCAAATTGCATTTACCAACTGTTATTGGACAGCTTTTCATGAAACTTTTATTTGACTTTTAGCAGTCAACTGCCTCTATTTGAGTTCAGCTGCAGACAATAGTGAATGAGAGAGAGAAAAAATTAGATCACGGAAAACGGGAAAGTAAAGGTCACTCAAAAAGTAAAAACGGTCAAGCGAAAAGCGAAAATTTTGCATTAAGAAGACCAACACGTGTACAATAATTGTTTCAAACTTCGTTCGAGGGCAATTAAAAAGTATATCTTCAATGCATTCACATCAACTCAATATCCCCGTTGCCAACAACATAGGTTACGCCAAAAACTCTCAATCGCAGAGCAACCTGTCAAAAAAAATTGACGTTTAATCTAGTAAGCTGAAAGTCTCCAAGAGAACTTAATGCCCTCCGTGAGGTTCATCCCGTTTTGAAAATCGGTGAAGCAAAAAATCGCATTAAAAAGACCACCGGACTAACATAATTGTCAAACTTTGCTTGAGAGCAATTTCTCCCCCTAGTTGGAAAAATCAATTATGATTCAAGAATGATAGTAATTTTACACCGTTCTGACGTTATAAATGATGTAGAATCTTCTAATCTCTCACAAGGTTATTGAAACCGCTGTCAGTGTGAAAACAAACATGCTTTAGTTCGTTTACAAATGCAATTGACAATAAATTTTGTTCCCAGAGAGAAGAATCAGCTCCCTAAGTAAGCAAAGGCCACTCGGAATAAAAGTATTTCATGACCACAATACCAATAAGATCACAATGAGCACTTAATCACTGTGAACTTAGCATTGTTCAACTTGATAGAGTACAATTTGCTGAAGGATGCGCAAAAACATGGTTTCTCCTGCAGCAGGGGACGGGGAAAAGATCAGCAGGCCCAAGGTGCAAAAAAACTATACATAGCCGGCAGATTGCCGGAAAATAGCCGCGATAGACGTTTGGGGCCTTCCATGAATTGAAACAACAAAAGAGATTAGATAGACAGATCAACCACCAGTCCTTTAATAGACCACTAGACTTTTTGGGTAAGCTTTGGACTGTCATTTTTATGAGACACAAGCTCTATAGGGAGAAAGCCCTAATAGGGCTTTTTAAAATTAGGATCTTTTCCGTTTGCGCCCCCTCAGCTTAGTGGGCGCATATTATTTGCACCCCTGATGCACGTGCAATATTTTTTACATAATGACTTCCTATGTAATGTCACGTTCTCTGTAACTGGGGGGCGCATAACGTACTGGGGGCACAAACGGAGAAGATCCCAAAATTAATATTCGTAATCAAAAACTCAAGACTCTAAGAATTAGGGCATAAATGTTTGGCACTACTTAGATGCACACTATTGACCTTTATCAAGTAAATGTTCTTAAAAATTAAAGTTCCGTAAGTTAGTTCAGAAGTCAATTTTTTGAGTAAGGTAAGTCATTGAAAAAGTGAATACCAAGAAGTCAGGGTAAGACGAAACAAAAATCTGTTAGACGAAGTAAAAAAACATAGCAGGACAAGTCCTGAAATACAATTCAAAGAATTGAATTAATACCTGAAAAAACTCTACCTGACCAGCAGATCAATTGAACAAAGCCAGCCAAAACACAAACAAAATCATCTCAAAAAAATGAAAACTAAAACAAACAAACTAAACAAAAATATACTCATTACTAAAACTCTTGAAGCTCTTTTCCCTTAGGCAAAATTTCATCCCTTTAAAAATACAAGTTTCAAAAGTATGTTCCAGACCATTTTTTGTTTTTGAAATCGGTCCATTATTATATCTGCATGACCTGAAAAAATTCATTGGCCCTTGAAGATCGATTAACTCAAAAAAGACCGAAAAATATAAAAAATGAAATTAATTGCAAAATTTATTAAAATTTTGCTGAAAATTGTGATATTAATATCTTGAGAATCATTTCTGTGTCTCTAGAGGCTATCCATTAACCCAATTCCAAGCATTAAAAAGTTCATTGGCTCAAAGATCGATAGGCAATAATTTTTAGAAAAAATCTCAAAATTCAAAAAATAGAAATTCGTTCTATTAAAATGTTGCAAAACCGTTAAATTGCCCCCTAGCAGCTATCTAATAACATATTATAAAACCCTGGATGAGGTTAGCTGGCTACTGAGGCAAGAAAAACTGAATATAAGACAAACGTTTTGAAAAAACTTGAAAAAAATTGCTTCAAAAAATCAAAAAATTTCTAAAAAGCTAAATTGTTGATAACAAATCCATTGAAACAAACAACCATGCAGCAACTTTTTTATCAGACCGTGGAATAGGTTTTCTGACACTTGAGAATGGACAAATATCAAAAATTGTCAAAAACTTTAAGAAACCTTGAAAAAATTTGCAAAAATTATATTAAAAAATGCCAAATTTCGAGACATTAAAATGTTGAAAACCGATCCATTATTTCCATTATTACTAGAAACCATGCAGTGCTCTATTCTCAAATCACAAAGGACATTTCCTGGCTCCTGAAGCTGGAAAAACTAAAAAATGACAAAAATTTTCAAAAAAAAAACTTGAAAAAAATTGACAAAAATTAGTATCATTTAGCATGTTTGTATTTGTAGTACCAAAACATATAGCTCAAAAAATGCTCATAAAAAGTTATTTTGTCTCGCAAAAGGCCTTCATGATTTTTTCAAAAACTTCAACGTAAGACTAAAACAAAAAAATTAAAAAAAATCACAAAAAAAACATAAAAAATTGCAACATTTTGAGCCCAAAAACTCCTAAAAATGACCTTATAACCTTTAATTAAGGCCATCCCAGCAACTGCACCACTCTAAGCACTTGAAGGACTACTGAAGCTCACTTTGGACCTCTAATGAAACTTAATGCCCGCTGGGCTTTACCTGTTTATCCCGTTTTGAAAGATCAAAGTCCATGACAGCGCCCCAATACAATTCAAATTGTTTGAATTGTAAAACATAGCAGGACAAGTCCTGACGTACAATTCAAAGAATTTTCATTGGCTTAACAAACAACTAGACCTAGAACGGACAATGAGTGAATTGGGAAAACCATTTCTAAAAAAATCAGAGGAAAAAAACAAAAAAAAAACAGAAAATCAATGTCAAAATGCTGCTTGGGAGAACAAAAACCACAAGTGAGATATGTAATTTTGATTCTAACAAAAAACTAGGTCCAGAATGAGCTGTGAATGGATTGGGAAAACTATTTAGAAAAAAATCCGATCCGAAAAATCGAAAAAACAGTAAAAATCAGAGTGAAATTGCCGCATGTGAACAAAAAACCACTACCGAGAAACCGAATTTTTGTTCAAACACCGTTTTCTCACTCTACTTTAAAATTAGAGCAAAAAAATTCACACCGCAAAACGACTCGCTTTTTCGCTCCATTTCCTGTTTCGGCGTGACCAAAATCACCACTCCAATTTGACTTCAAAAATCATGAAAATGTGTGAACAGATCTTAAAAAAAAAAAAAGACAGCGCCCCAATACAATTCAAATTCTTTGAATTGTAAAAAAAAATTAGGAGCGCTATAATAGCCGCCTGGAATTGAGGACGCGGCTATTAATAATTCAAATACTGGAGAAAGCGAAACAACCGATTAACGCAGGGTTAACAACGCGCTAAAAATACGAATCGTTCTCAAACGATTATGCGAGTTTTTCTTCAGTTGCAGCCTTATCGAGATAGGGAGGAGTGAGCAATCTTTCAGTATAGGCTGCTGCAATAACTAATTCAAGGCATCATGAATAACTCAAAAATGTTTAGCTGCTTTGGTCTCGCTTATTTTGCTTATAAGTAGTGAATTGACCGCAATTAACGTACTCAAGGAGTCTAGCGCTTCAAGATCAAAGTGGAAATATTTTAGATTGCGAAGCAGCAACAGGACCAAAATGGTTGCAACTTTTTTGCAAGCAATTAGCCGACTTAGACATTTCAGACATCATTAGTACCTGTTCCTGATCTGCTCCCAGTTGAGTTAGTGTTTGTAGATCCTGTACTCCCAGTCCCGCCTCCCCCTCCACCACCAGACCATGGATTGGGTAGTGGTTCGTTGTTCTCGCGACCCTGTTGGCTGTTTATGGAATTTGTGTCATTGCCAGCTAATGCGGCAAAAGGGTTCCCACCTCCGAACTGTTCCTGTGCTGCATTAAGCATCGGCTCCTAAACAATAATTACTGAACAATTTTTTTCCAGTTGTGCTTGAATTGCAGTCAGTTTCGTGATCTAAGGCGAAAAGAGCTTAATACTCCGCAATTGGTTAAAGTTACTAAAAAACATAACCGACTAACGTCGCGCGAATTGCTCTCAAACGACCGGCTGGCTTCCTCAGTAGCTAGCCACGGTTTAGTGAGGCAAGCTTTAACTTATTGAAGAGGCGTGGGGTGAGCGCGGGGACGGTGGTAGGTTTTTCGGGCGGGGGTGGGGGGGGGGTAAATTTAGAGGTGGCTGATGTGTGTGTGTGTGTGTGTGTGTGTGTGTGTGTGTGTGTGGTGTGTGGTGTGTGAGGGTGTGGGGGGGGGGGGGGGGTCAACCTCTAAGAACCGCCTTTCACACCATAAGTATAAGTCCCTAAAACAGTTTCTGTGAATCGCATTTCTGTGAATGAGCATTTAATACCCACTGGGCGCAACCTGTTTACCCCGTTTTTGAGGACGAACAGTCAAATGGGTCAGACGAAAAATTGTTCAAGCAAAAAATCGCATTAAAAAACCGACAGGACTAATACAATTGCTAGAAGCTTCGTTTGGGATCAACTAATTACTAGATTGTGACTTAAGCCGCCTTAATAGAGCATTCACGTAAAATTGTCCATAAATTATGTCCCTGAAACGAACTGTCCTTTACTACTATTCATCTATGTTGCGAAAAAAAAAACATTAAACCGATACTCTTGAAAATTAAACAAACCAGACTATTGTTCTTCGATAATTGTTCTTATGTATTTTTTTTAAAAAAAATTTACTTGCCTGTCTCGATATCGAGACAGTGTCTAGATATCGACCTTTCTCAATTGTAAAGTTAAAAAAGCTTACAGACAATGATCAAAGCTGATTATAACAACCAAACGAATTTTCCGGTTTTGTTTCTTTAAGGATTGTAAGTAGAAAAAGATAATACGCAATGAATTGCAACAGTGCAAGTCAACTATTTCAATTAGAGTTTATGCAATCTCAATTTAAAAAGAGTGCGGATGTAATTTTCTTTAGAAAAATGAGTCAACTGTAATCAAGAAAGTTATCCCACAAAAAAACATTAAATCTCATACCGAAAAGAATAACAAATGACCTCACCCACGAAGTCAGCTCGGAGCGGTAAAAGTCACCATAGAAAATCACCCTTGCTTAAAAAGATGCAACAAGAAGAGAATGAAGTAAAAACATATAGCAGGACAAGTCCTAAAATACGATCGAAAGAATTGAATGGAGAACTACTGCATCTGACCCGCAGATCAATTGGAAAATGCCTGCCAAAAAGGCAAACAGTCCCAATATTGGAGAATTGAAAAGAAAACATTCGAACCAGAAAAACAAAGATATATTCATTGCTATAACCCTTGCTATAAATTTGAGAAACACTCAAACAAATTTGACAAAAAAAGAATCATTGCTTTACACCCTAAAGGTCAAATTTGATCAACTTAAATATACCCATTAACCCATCCACAAGCCTTGAAAAGGGGCTGATCAGCCATTAAAGATAGAAAAACGAGAAATATGCCAAATACTTTTTTAAAAAATTTGAAAATCGCAAACTTTTTCAAAGTTTCACAATTTCGCAAAATTAATATGTTCAAAATTTTTCCTGCATCTCGAATCCTTCCAGTTATCCATCTACAAGAAATTTTAAAATTTGAAAAAAAGAATGGACACTTCATGATCATGAAGTGTTCATTCATTTTTTCAAATTTTAAAATTTCTTGTAGATGGATAACTGGAAAGATTCGAGAGGCAGGAAAAATGATTTTGAACATATTAATTTTGCAAAATTGTGAAACTTTGAAAAAAGTTGGCGATTTTCAATTTTTTTTAAAAAGTATTTGGCATATTTCTCGTTTTTCAGAAATTTACAAAAATTTGATTATTTAATTAAAATTTTATTAAAACTTGGCTAAAATTCGTGATAATATTTTCAGAACCACTTCATTGTCTTCACAAACTATTCAAAAACCCAATCTTAAGCCTAAGAAAAATTTTACTGGCCTATGAAGATCGCTAAACTCGGAACATGATAATTTTCAGATAATTTGACAAAAAATTTTTGATCTTAAACGTTGAAAACTATTCCATTACCATTAGAAACTATGCAGTAACCTATTATTAAACCGAAGAGGAGGTTTCCTCTCACCTTGAGCTCGAGAAACACAAAGACAAAAAATCTCAAAAACGTTTTTTTTTCAAAAAAATTGAAAACCATTCCATTCCCACTGGAAAACACAGTAGTAGCCAATTAATGAGCGCTAGAGGAGGTTCCCTGGCCCCTGGTAAAAACCCAAAAATGACAAAAAAAATTCAGAACTTGAAAATTGCAATACAAATTTGTGTTTGTTTGTAGTACCAAAAAACATAGCTCACAAAATGACAATAAAAAGTAAGTAATCATGTCTTGCAAATGGCCTTTATCAACTTTTAGAAACGTCTTTTTATGACTGTTGAAACAAAAAACTCTAAAATGGCAAAAAGTGAAAACATTTGGGCTCAAAACTCCAAAAAATGACCTTTTAACCTTGAATTACGGCCTTCCCAGTAGCTTAACTACTCTACGCACTTAAAGGACCACTAAAGCCAGCTGCGGGCTTCTAATGAACTTTACCAGTTTATCTCGTTTTGAAAGCTCAAAGTCATAGAAAAAGGTGTGAAAACATCTTACAAAAAAGACAGAGCACCAATACAATCCAATTCTTGGATTGTAAAAAACAGCACATGTCACGAAATACGATCTAAAAAAACTGAACTAATTAAAGATCTCAACATCACAAATTTTCCTGCACTGGTACTAAACAAAGCATATGATCCTAATCGCGCAAGAATTTAAGAAACAAAAAACATTTACTTTTGCTAAAACTAGTGTCGAAAAATTCAACAATAATAACAACACCTTATATAATTGTTGACATGTCCTATTACTAAAAAGGGGTATACCATACAACCTTACTGGAATTATTGAGAGAAAGCTAAAAAAAAACTGGCAAAAACGGGAATTTGGCAAAAACAGAACATTTGAAAATTAGTTCCCTGAGAGTAAAAAAAGCCAGCTGGGGATTAGGGATGCAAGCATTGGTGGGTAGTGTTAACAGGAGTGAGAGGATTGAGCAATGGGGGGGGGGGGTCAAGCGATGGGGGGTAGGGTTGTGCAGGAGCTGGACGAAAGGTGGTCGAAATCGCCAGTTTGGAGGAGGGTGGACGGGGTGTCGGTGGGGGGGGGGGGGGGGGGGGGGGGGGGGGACTGAGGTGATTTAAACTTTCAAGACCAAGAACCGCGTTCTTATAGCCTGAAATTGTCTCCTCAAAACACTAACTGCTAATGCCATTTTTGAGGACGATAAATTCAATGGGTCAGACGAAAAATCGGTCAAGCGAAAAATCGCATGAAAAAAGACCACAGGACTAATATAAATGCTAAAAACTTCGTTTGAGAGCAATTAAATAGAAAATAAAATCTTTCACCACATCATACCATACATAATTGTCAACAAATATCTTTTAATTCCATTAGCTGAAAAAAGGACAGAAAACACTTCAAAAACAATTGGCATCTAAGTCTACCTATCTGTAAATCTTTCTATCTAATTTTTTGAACAAGCAGTGTCAAAGTCAAAACATACCCGGCAGATTGCCGGAAAATAGCCGCCGTTGATTCCAATAAGCATGATTGGGATTGAAAGAATAGCTATTGAAAAAAAAAGATTTTTGTACAAAAACATTTTTTAAGTCCGATTTATTTTGATGGCATTTCGTAGTTGAACATACTTCTGTATCCCAGAGAGAGGCTACAGGAGCTAATATCAACACCACTAAGCATTAGAGATGGTAACTAAGACTTATAGGAACGACGTTCAAATAGCGGGCATCTAAAATTGGGCTTTATGGGTTTATCCCGTTTCTACTTCTGACTTCAATTTTTTATACTGACTCTGTTCATTTTGAATTGCTTTGCTGAGCAACTGATGTTCAAAATCACTTTTAGCAGAATGAAAGAAGAGAGAAACTAGCCTAGAGAAGTCAAAAAGATATCACGCAAAATGTTGAAAAAGCGGCAAAATGAGGTAAAGCGAAACATTTTTTTATTCGACGAAGTAAAAAAAGATAGGAGCGCTATAATAGCCGGCTGAGAAGATGAGGGCGTCTATTAAAAACATTGCTATGAAACCCAGCCAGCAATTATAATCACAAATTCCTCTTTAGCGACCAATTAAGTGTGTCAAAAAAGGTATTAACTGAGAAGACAAGAAACGAACATCTAATAAAGTCAAAGTCACAAATCCGCAACGTAGGTAGTTTACCTTTATTGAGATTCATTTCATAATCACTAGCAACCTCGCTTTAATGAGACTAATCGAGAAGCCAACGAAATGAACAAAACATGCAAAACTCACAAAATCTCTAAAATTTCATGAAACCAAAAATTATTTTAGTTATAGAAACCATAAGCAATGAACTGAGACAAATTCAATATACTTTTGCCTTATGACGAGCAACAGATGAGTCTTTGTCATTACAAGACTACGTGAGAAATCAACAGAAGCAAAGGTACATTCGAAAAATAAAAAATTCAACATTTTACAATAGAAATAAGTGCCAAAATCAGCAAATTATAAGCTGCCGATTAAAGGGTTCAAGCAATTAATATTAAGCGCAATTAATACACAGTAAAAAAGCTCAGTCAAAATCCGAAAATTTGTTAAAACGCCAATATCACACTCCACCTTAAAGGTAATTCGAAAAAAGTACTTTTCTCTATGCCGTACTCCAGCGTAACTGAAATCACCACTCTTATTTGACTTCTCATTGGCGTGAAAAAGACAAAAAACGTGAACAGATCTTAAGCCAGCGCAGGAATACAATCCAAATCGTTCGGATTGTAAACATCAAAGAAAGACGAAATCTATTAACAATCAGCTTTCCGCCCATAAAAAAACTAAAAATGATTCTATTAAGCCCAATCAGAGAGTGAACGAAAACTTTCATTAATGAGATTAAATGATAAAATACGGGCAAAAAAATTCAACAATTTATTACTACAGTTGGTATCAAAGTCTTAAAGAGCATTAGCTGCCCTTTTAAGGGTCCGAAAAACTGGAAATAGGCGCAATTAGAACACACGTAAAATTTTCGTAGCACTGAAGGAAAAAACACTGAAAGTAAAAGTCAAATTGTCGCTCGTAAAAATTCAGAGAAAAAGCGTCAACAGATCTTATAAAAAACAGACTGCGACCCAAAACAATCCAAATCCTTTGTATTGAAAACATGGCCGGCAAAGTGTCAGAATAGCTACGAAAGAAGAGATTTGCGTGCCGTATAATAGAGATAGAAACAGATACAGATCCAAATTAAAAAAAAAATTGCCGCCGCTCAAAAAGCTACGTAAAAAAATTCAGCGATAAATTAACAAAGCTTGCTAACATTCATTCCGCAGAATCCTTTTATTAGGGACCTTTACTGCACCTATAAGTAACATTGACCTTATGAAGTATCTAAATCAAATAAAACTTAAGTTCAAAATTCATTTTATTGAGTGCGGTAAGTCACGTATGATCAAAATCTAATCACGCAAAAGATCTTAAAACCTTGGCTAGAGAGAGAATGAGAAATGACGTCACGCGCTCAAACGCCGTTAGTGAGAGGAAGAAGTAATTCAGAAAAATTGACTTTTCAGCTTTGCTGTGTGAACAAATGTAGAACGAAAAGGAGCGTCAGACGACGAAACAAAAAAAAACAAGAGCACCGCAACATAGCTCCGCTCAGGTTACAACTTCGCAGCTATAACAAAATGAAAAAAGAAATCTCAGCTATCGCATGTTATTTATCAGAGATCAAACACGAAAATTGTTGAACCAAATCAAACTTTAGGCAAACAGAATTTAAAGGACAACGCCAAAGCATATGACAAAAGAATGATTGACCAAATCCGCTAGTTGAGTCATCAAAACTTCATCAATTAAACATAACCGACTTAACATCTCGTACAACTGTGAAAGCTCTAATCAATTGCAGCCTGCTTCAGTCCGGGGGGGGGGGGAGGGGGCTAAATGGGACTAAGAAGTTCAATAGTGGGCTTCAAATAACCACATTAGAGGTTAATATATACCACTATTAAGATTTAAAGCGAAAAATGGCACCGGTTTCGGCGCAATTTTCATTTGACTTTTGGTATTAAATTGCCGCCAAATGAGCTCAGCTGCTTGAAAGTGTGATCGAGAGGGAGTTTTAGATCACGCAAAACGCAAGAAGTCACGGGCTTAAAAGTCCCTCGAAAATTCAAAACGGTCAAGCGAAAATTTTTCATAAAGACACGTTTACGATAATTGCTTCTCTACGAGAGCAATTAAAAATTTAACTCCTCGCAATTCTCAAAACGTATTATTAAAAATTTCAACAGCCAATGAACTTTTCTTTCAAAATCTATTCCGCGAAGCCTAATTGTTGTGATAAACTTATTAAATAGTTTAAGATGAGTTATGACCAAACCGGCAATGACGTCAATGGACAACCACCTGTTCTCCGGTACATGGATTGCACCCCCATGATGAAGGCAAGCGCAAGCAAAAGAGTTTGCTCGGAATTGAGTCCGCTTGAAGAAAGCTCGATGGAAGAAGTCATTCAAAGCGCACTTGCAGCTCAAATGCCAAGTATTATTGCAGGCATTCAAGCAGAAGTTCGGAATTCGGTATCAGCAGCCATCAACGATGCAATTGCCAAGTTGAAAGATGAGTTCGCTCAAATATTAACTTTGCAAGAAGAAAGATGTAACTTGAAGTCACTATCCGAAGCCGAGCTACTGGAAAGTTACAACAGGCGTGATAACATCAAGGTTATTGGACTGCCTGAGGTTATCAAGGATGATGGAAAACCAGAAGCGTACGCGGAGACTATCAAGGAAATTGTTAAACTTGCGAACAAAATAGAAGTTAACGTTGATGAGCAGGAAATTTCAATTGCACACAGGCTACCAAGTGCACAGAGAGGCAAGCGACCAATAATTGTCCGCTTCAACAGGCGAGTTTCAAAAATTGAGATGCTGAAGAAGAAGAAAAGTTTGGAGAATCTCGTCGGATACGCCAATGTTAAAGTGTTTGAAGATATTAGTCGTCCCCGTTTAGCTTTTTTAACCTAATGAATCGCGATAATCGTATTGCAATGGATTGGACCCGAGAAAGTAACATATTTTACCAATACAAGAATGAAAGATCTATTCAGAAGATAACGGGACTATATGAAGGTGGTGATGAACTAGGCTACCAATTGCAAGATGTTAAAAATTGTTTTTATTCTCAGCGGCATTTCTCCGGCAGAGAACTGCACGGAGCAGGAACCTAAATCAGTTGTATCTTCATGTGATAGGTCCTATTTACCAATTTCCATACTAACTGTTAATGTTCGTTCTTTAAAAGAACCCTTAAGCGATTTGGAAGCACTTGTTCATAGTCTTGAGTCTCCACCAAATGTTATATGTCTCACTGAAACTTGGTTGACTGAAATTGATGACATCGATTCCTTATTAGTTCCAGGCTATAATAATTATGCAATTAAGAATAGGAACACGCATGGCGGAGTTGTAATGATTCAAATTAAGGATCCAATATCCTTGTTAGAAACACATTCAACAGATATAGATGAGACTCTTTTGGTCTCTCTTCAATACAAAAAACACGTATTTAAATTGGCTACTCTCTACAATCCACCAAGAACAAATAAATTAAAATTCGTCGAAAAACTGGATAACTTTTTGAATGATTGAACTTCCATAAATTCTCCTACCGTTATAACTGGAGATTTTAACATCGACACTCATGTAAAGAATCAATTACATTCAAATTATCTTTGCACGATATCTGCTAATGATTTTGAGATTGCTAATCTTGAAACTACCAGGGAAACTTCTACCTCCGCAACTTGTCTAGATCATTTTATATATCAAAATTTTGCCAGCCCTGAATTTAGTGTACTAACTCATGAATACTTTTCAGATCATTATCCCATCCTAATGAAGTGGCCAATTAATGTTGTTACTGAACAAAACTATTTGCCATTTAGAGAAGATTTATAAAAGATCAAGAAAAACGGTCGAATTATTTAACTGACTTAGACTGGAACCTACGGAATCGATGTCTCTTTTTCGAATCTGATAGTACCAATGAGTTGTTCAACAAATTCAACAGCCTTTTCCTGGAAATCACTAACAAGTATGAGAAAAAATCGAAGGTACAGAAATGGTTTACAAACACCCTTAAAAATTTGCGCTTCAAAAAAAACAAAGCACATCAAAGTATGAAATAAAATCCGCATAAAAATGAAGCCGCAGAAAAATTCAAATTACTACACGACAAGTTTTAAAAAAGTGCTAAAAAAGCTAAAAAAGATTTTTATGCACAAAAATTCGAATCATGTATTGGAGACTCAAGGCAAACATATAAGTTACTCAATGATATTAAAGGAACAACTCGAAAAAGTTCACAAGTCCCTGCGTTGAATACATGCAATGCACGTTGCACTGATCCAAGCAGCGCTGATATTGCTGAGGAATTTAGCACAATCTTCACCAGTGTTGGTCCGAAGCTGAAATTTAACATTAAACATGTTCCTTTAACTAAGATCGACGAAGTTAATCACTCAATGTATCTAAAGCCGATAACCTGTGACAAGGTTAGAGAAATCATTGATAATCTAGATAAAAAATTCTCATCTGGTGATGATGGTATCTCAAATGTCATAGTCAAGTTATCATCAAATGTTACGATTCCATACCTAACCCCGATAATCAATAACTCTTTTCAAGAAGGAATATTTCCCCGATGATCTGAAAAAGGCCAAAGTCATTCCTCTTCACAAGGATGGATCGAAACTAGATGAAAATAACTACAGACCAATTTCTCTACTAATTGTATGGAGTAAAATTATAGAACGTGCTTTGTTCATTCGCATATATGCTTACATGGAGTATCATAATTTGCTTTTCAATAGGCGATTTGGGTTTCGTACCAAACACAGCACAATTGACGCTCTAGTTGAATTAGTTGAAAAAAAATTGAACTGCCGAAATGTAAAAGCTATCAGTTTCTATCTTGATCTTAAAAAAGCATTTGATACCATTGAGCATGATATCTTATTGAAAAAGATCAAAAATACTGGCATCAGGGGCCCAGCTCTAAATTGGGTAACAACATACTTAAAAGGGAGACAACAGCGGGTTATTGTAAATGGAGCTTGTTCCTCGTGGAATTCTATAGTTTGTGGGGTTCCACAAGGCTCAATTCTGGGTCCGTTATTGTTCCTCATTTATATCAATGATCTGCCATTAGTTTGCAAATCTCTTGATGTTATATTGTTTGCGGATGATACAAACCTCACCGCAATCAACAAAGACGATAATTCAGTGCAAGAAGATCTGCAAAACATCAATAATTGGTTGATTGCTAATAAGTTAATACTAAATATGGATAAAACAGTACAAATGAAAATAAGGAATAAAAATAGTGCTTCCAAATCAGTGTTTAAGTTTGATGATGTTTTTTATTGAAGTTCGTAATCACTGAAGTATCTCGGAATCTATGTAGATAGTAAATTAAGTTTTCAATCACATATAGAATACATTAAGAAAAGACTCTCAAAACAGTGTGGTATTATATGTAAGCTGCGTCACTACGTACCCCGTAAACAGCTAATTGATTACTATGGAAGCTATGTTGACCCAATAATTCAATACGGTATTTTGGTATATGGATGTTGCAGTTACTCGTCGCTTCTACCTATCTACATTCTGCAGAAAAAACTTTAAAATTCATTTAATTCAGGAAAAGGTCAGATAGTTCTAGGGACATTTTCATCTCTAATAAATTACTAACAGTATTCGAGTTCCATGTTTATGAGCTGCTGAAATTTGTCCTAAAATCATTGAAAAAGATGCATAGCGAAACTTATCTAAATGAACTCTTTGAGTATGAGCATAGTACCAGAAACACCAGAAGATCTACCAAAAACTACCTAAAGATACCCTCCTTTAAAACGCAGTTTGAGCGCTCCTCAATTTCATATCGTTGTGCAAAGCTATTTAACACACTAAGAAAGAATGAAGTTTTAGCACCAAACATTGAAACCGTAAATTGGCAAAAAATATCGCTATTTTATCATAAATTTGAAGAAAGTTATTTGCTAAACAATGAGGAGCTCGTATCCCATGTTTTTAAATAGTTTATTCCGTACCCACCCTCAAAACATTTCTTTTAAAAAAAATTTTTCCCTTTTTCTTTTCCACAAACTCTTGTCAAAAATTGTTTGAGGCCTCAAAAATGGTATTATTTTTGCAAAATAACGAAGTCTACACATAGAAAATCGACAATGAAAATCGAATTGCAGAAAAAAATTCTTTCTGAATTTCTTTTAAAAAAATGCCAGGAATCAGCGGCTCTCTCGTTAAGCGTAACGCTGCATACAGTGTTAGCGTTAGTTGTTAATGAATCAACAAAAGAATCGTTTTGAGCTTAAAAACCGCATTTTTAAATTTATTTTTTCTGTTTTCAACATCAAAAAAATTTACTTTAGCCAGGGCAGATACTAGGTGGGCTTGATAGCCCCGTTTATCTGTCCTCTCCGAGATACCTTTGATATGTAAACAATTTTAATTGATATATATTATGAATTATTTAATGTATTTTGTAATTTATTAAATTGTTGATAATTTTTTTGATAAAGGAGAAATTTATTCTTTCTTTCTTTCAAACAAATCATATGACGTTATATAACAGTACTTACAAAGAAGTGACACGAAAAGATCATTCTTTTATAAGTTATATAATTTAGTATCAACGGCCACTATACAATAATACGGAACACCGATTGATAAATGCTCTGCATGATCTAAATGAGCCTGATAATAAAATCGGTCATAACACTCAAAGGAACGCCTGGAGTCGTTGAAGCAACTCTTCTGCAAAACGTCAACGAAAAAGCTATATAAAAAATCAAACCAGAAGGTCTTATTCAAATGGACAAAGCAGATGTTTTGGCATGCAAAATTTCGACAGCAGAATTCTGGATTAACGAAGATCCTTTGAAAGTAATTCAAAAAATTTCGTAACGAGAAGTTATTATCAGCCACAAATAATCTTTATACATTGCATCGTACTATTGAAAAATGACAAGTACATCGTTTCTATTCACTACTTTGGCGGTGTTGTGACACGCTCTTATCTTTTCAATGATTTCTTGGCTCCGTTTGCAGAAAATTTCTTTACTCTTTCAGATACCTTCTATCGAAAACATGCCTGTGCTAATAAGTGGTGTTATTTGTTTATACCTGGGCCCAGTAACTTAACAGAGTTTGAAGATAACTTGAGAAAAGACTTGAATTTTGAAAGATAAATTTGAAGATAACGAGAACAATAGAAGCAACATTGTCTTCTAAATGCAAATAAGTTGGGTCTTTCAAATCTTTATGGCAACTTTTGCAAAAGCTCATCGTTGTTGTTATAGAAATAGTTACATGGAAATTATACTATTTCAGAAAGTTTTCTGAGCCCTCACCAAAACTTTTCTTGAAACGTCAAATAATCGCGAATAGGAGTTAGCAGAAGCGGTAACATTGCAGTTTGGGTTGAAAAACATTTTTTTTTCGGAACAGGGCAATGATACACATAGCGTTAATGAATTTTGTTTCAATTGGGTATACAAATGCAAAGAAATTTAGTCTGTCTCTTTTTGGATGTAATGACTGCCGAAATAGATATAGAACATTCCTCGTTTACATTCAGGGTTTACAATGTAAAACATAGCCTGCAGATTGCCGGAAAATAGCCGCCATTGACGCGCTTGATGCACATCGGGATTGAAACAGAAAAAGAAAAAAAGAAGAGACAAATTGACCGAATTTTTTTTCTGTTTTTTTTTCAGTGTCAAAAAATGTTCTAATTTGTCGTGCAGTTTCACTTGGATTATTAAGCTACACTTAATTCCGCTTCTTGACTGAATAAGCTTAATACCAATGACACCTAGCAAACACTAATGAACTTTGATATCCCAATTCTCAATGACTTATTGACCAGGCTTTATCGGTTTCTGCCGTCTCTTTTGATTTTGATCTTTTGACTTTGACAGAATTCACCACATTGCGTAATTGAATGCGTGAAAGAAATCCAGTCAGTTGAAATTGAGTGAAGTAAGTCATAAGTCAAACGTAAAAATCGTGACTCAGTTAAAACGAAAAGCGTGATTAAAAGCCAAAGCGAATTAAAAAACACAGAAGGAAAAGTCCAAACGTACAATCAAAGAATTTTCATTGACTAAACAAAAGCCAGGCCTAGAAGGAGTTAGAGTGAAATGGGAAAACAATTTCTAAAAAATCAGAAAAAATTTTTTTAAAAAACGAAAGTCAATGTCAAAATGCCGCATGTGAACAAAAACCACTAGCGAGAAATAAACATTGGTTCAAACAAAGAACTAGGCCTAGAAGGAACTATAAATGGATTGGGAAAACCATTTAGAAAATCCAATCGAAAAAATTTGAAAAAAAAACAGAAAATCATAGTGAACTTGCCGCATGCGAACAAAAAACCACTACCGAGAAAGAGAATTTTTGTTCAAACAACGTATTCTCACTCTATTTTAAAATTAGAGTGAAAAAATTTTACGCTGCAAAACCACCCGCTTTTTCGCTCCATTTACTGTTTCGCCGTGCCAAAATCACCACTCCAATATAACTTCAAAAATCATGAAAATGTGTGAACAGATCTTGAAAAACATAACCGACTACCGTCGGGAGAATAGCTCTCAAACGACCGGCGAGCGGTTGGTTTCGTCAGTAGTTAAACACGGTTTATTGAGGCTAGCTTAAGCTTAATTCGACTCTTCAACTATCAGCTTTCTAGCCTTGTTAGTAAATAAATCAAATAAACTGATATTTTAAAAAATTTGCAAAATATTGCAAAAATTAAAAATAAAGCTTCCAGATTTCGCAGTGAAAAAGTTCAAAGCTATTTTTCGTCTCTGGAGTTATTTCACGTAGTCCCTCTGCAAGACTTGAAATGCTTCGTTGGCCAGTAATGATTGTTAAACTCAGAAAAGGACAAAAATATTCAAAAATTTTGAAACAATCGCAAATTTTAATATCCTGCTAAATTTGAAGATATTAGAATCTTCAAAACCATTTCACTGTCTCGACAGACTATCCAGTATCCCTATTTAAAGCTTTAAATATTTTCACTGGTTCATAAAGATCCATATACTTGGAACATAATAAAAATTTTCTGAAAATTTGAAAAAATTAACTTTTATCAAAAGCTAGAGCATTAAAATATAAGTAAACATTCATTAACTCTAGGAACTATGAGACAGCTTATCATCAAACCTTGGAGGCGGTCCCCAGGACCCTGGTGCCGGAAAAAACGATGAATAAAAAAAACTTGAAAAAATTGCAATAATTTGTAAAAATTGCTTATAATAAAATCTTGAAAAGATTCCATTACATCCAAAAGCTATGCAGTAACTTATATTCAAGACCCGGAGGAAGTTATGTGGCTCTTGAGGCAGGAGAAATAATACAAATGACAAAAATTCTAAAAACTTGAAAGTTGCATAAAAAACTGCTATAATTTGTGATAATAAAAGTTGAAAACCAATCAGTGGGCAAAAAACATTTTCCGGTAACTTTTTTTATCAAATCTTTACGAAGATTATCTTTTCGGCTGAAAAATCTGAACAATGACAATAAACGTTAAATAGAAAAAAAATTGCAGGTTTTGTAAAAAAAAACGCTAAAATTCGTGGTGTTGAAATCTTGAAAAACATTCCATTCTATTTAGAAACCATACAGTAAATTATTGTCATACCCTAGAGGAGGTTCCTCGGCTATTGAGGCTGGAGAAACCTAAAAAACTTCAAATAACTCGAAAAAAAGAAAAATTGTTAAAATTTGTGATATTAAAAAGTTTAAAACTATTCCATGGCCAATAAAATTTTTTCACTGACTTATTCTTAAACCCTTGAGGAAGTTTTCTGGCCCCTGGGTCTGTAAAAAATTGAAAAATGATAAAAGTCAAAAAATTGAAAAAACTTGCACGTTTTGTCAAAAAAATGGTAAAACTGATGTTAAAATGTCGACTCCAATTCACTAACACTAGAAACTATGCAGTAACCTATTATAAAACCCTCGAGAAGGTTTCTTGACACCTAGGGCTGAAAGAACTCAAAAAATGGCGGTTTTTCAAAAAGCTCGAAAAAGTTGTGAAAATTAGTATAAAATTGAGTGTTTTTAGCGATCGGTTGTTCGAACGTAGCCACGGTGTGTGTGTGTGTGTGTGGGAGGGGGTCACCGAGGGGGCTGATGGAGAGGGAGGAGGCAGTGGGGGGCAACAACGCCGTGGGGGGGGGGGGGTGAGGCAATAGTGGCGGGGGTTCAACAGTGGGGGTGTCTTCAACCTCCCTGCCGCCCTTCACACCATACGTATAAGTCTCCAAAACAGTTTGAGCTGACAGAGAGCTTAAAGACTCTAAGAGCACTTAATGCCTGCTGGGCGCTACCTGTTTATCCCGTTTTTGAGGACAAAGTCGAAAGAGTCAGACGAAAAATCGGTCAAGCAAAAAATCGCATTAAAAAAAGATTGACAGGACTAATATAATTGCTACAAACTTCGTTTGAGAGCAATTAAAAAGACAGCGCCCAATACAATTCAAATTCTTTGCTAAATTTTGTGATATTAAAAAGTTTCAAACTATTCCATGGCCAATAAAAAACTTTTCAGTGACTTATTCTTAAGCCCTTAAGGAAGTTTTCGGGCCCCTGGGTCTGTAAAAAATTGAAAAATGAATGTCAAAAAAATTTGCACGTTTTGTCAAAACAATGGTAAAATTCTTGATGTTAAAATGTTGAATCCATTTCACTAGCACTAGAAACTATGCAGTAACCTATTATAAAACCCTCGAGAAGGTTTCTTGACACCTAGGGCCGGGCTGAAAGAACTCAAAAAATGACAAAAATTTTAAAACCTTGAAAAAAATTGTGAAAATTAGTAAAAAATGAGTGTTTCTAGCGATCGGTTGTAAACCAATCCATGACCAAAAACTGTCCAGTAACTTTTTATTAAACTCTAACGGAGATTTTCTGTTCAGCTGAAAAACCTGAATAATGACGATAAATGTTTGAAAAAGTTTTAAGTTTTGTAAAGAAAAATGCTAAAATTGGTGAAGTTGAAATCTTGAAAACATTCCATTCTATTTAGAAACTAGACAGCGACTAATTGTCAAACCCTTGGCTCTTAAGGCTGGAGAAACCTAAAAAAACAACAAAAACTTTCAAAAATCATCAAAAATTGAAAATTTTATCGAACAATCGCAAATTTTAATATCCTGCTAAATTTGAAGATATTAGAATCTTCAAAACCATTTCACTGTCTCGACAGACTATCCAGTATCCCTATTTAAAGCTTTAAATATTTTCACTGGTTCATAAAGATCCATATACTTGGAACATAATAAAAATTTTCTGAAAATTTGAAAAAATTAACTTTTATCAAAAGCTAGAGCATTAAAATATAAGTAAACATTCATTAACTCTAGGAACTATGAGACAGCTTATCATCAAACCTTGGAGGCGGTCCCCAGGACCCTGGTGCCGGAAAAAACGATGAATAAAAAAAACTTGAAAAAATTGCAATAATTTGTAAAAATTGCTTATAATAAAATCTTGAAAAGATTCCATTACATCCAAAAGCTATGCAGTAACCTATATTCAAGACCCGGAGGAAGTTATGTGGCTCTTGAGGCAGGAGAAATAATACAAATGACAAAAATTCTAAAAACTTGAAAGTTGCATAAAAAACTGCTATAATTTGTGATAATAAAAGTTGAAAACCAATCAGTGGGCAAAAAACATTTTCCGGTAACTTTTTTTATCAAATCTTTACGAAGATTATCTTTTCGGCTGAAAAATCTGAACAATGACAATAAACGTTAAATAGAAAAAAAATTGCAGGTTTTGTAAAAAAAACGCTAAAATTCGTGGTGTTGAAATCTTGAAAAACATTCCATTCTATTTAGAAACCATACAGTAAATTATTGTCATACCCTAGAGGAGGTTCCTCGGCTATTGAGGCTGGAGAAACCTAAAAAACTTCAAATAACTCGAAAAAAAGAAAAATTGTTAAAATTTGTGATATTAAAAAGTTTAAAACTATTCCATGGCCAATAAAAATTTTTCACTGACTTATTCTTAAACCCTTGAGGAAGTTTTCTGGCCCCTGGGTCTGTAAAAAATTGAAAAATGATAAAAGTCAAAAAATTGAAAAAACTTGCACGTTTTGTCAAAAAAATGGTAAAACTGATGTTAAAATGTCGACTCCAATTCACTAACACTAGAAACTATGCAGTAACCTATTATAAAACCCTCGAGAAGGTTTCTTGACACCTAGGGCTGAAAGAACTCAAAAAATGGCGGTTTTTCAAAAAGCTTGAAAAAATTGTGAAAATTAGTATAAAATTGAGTGTTTTTAGCGATCGGTTGTTCGAACGTAGCCACGGTGTGTGTGTGTGTGTGTGTGGGAGGGGGTCACCGAGGGGGCTGATGGAGAGGGAGGAGGCAGTGGGGGGCAACAACGCGGTGGGGGGGGGTGAGGCAATAGTGGCGGGGGTTCAACAGTGGGGGTGTCTTCAACCTCCCTTCCGCCCTTCACACCATACGTATAAGTCTCCAAAACAGTTTGAGCTGACAGAGAGCTTAAAGACTCTAGGAGCACTTAATGCCTGCTGGGCGCTACCTGTTTATCCCGTTTTTGAGGACAAAGTCAAAAGAGTCAGACGAAAAATCGGTCAAGCAAAAAATCGCATTAAAAAAAGATTGACAGGACTAATATAATTGCTACAAACTTCGTTTGAGAGCAATTAAAAAGACAGCGCCCAATACAATTCAAATTCTTTGCTAAATTTTGTGATATTAAAAAGTTTCAAACTATTCCATGGCCAATAAAAAACTTTTCAGTGACTTATTCTTAAGCCCTTAAGGAAGTTTTCCGGCCACTGGGTCTGTAAAAAATTGAAAAATGAATGTCAAAAAAATTTGCACGTTTTGTCAAAACAATGGTAAAATTCTTGATGTTAAAATGTTGAATCCATTTCACTAGCACTAGAAACTATGCAGTAACCTATTATAAAACCCTCGAGAAGGTTTCTTGACACCTAGGGCTGGGCTGAAAGAACTCAAAAAATGACAAAAATTTTAAAACCTTGAAAAAAATTGTGAAAATTAGTAAAAAATGAGTGTTTCTAGCGATCGGTTGTAAACCAATCCATGACCAAAAACTGTCCAGTAACTTTTTATCAAAATAACGGAGATTTTCTGTTCAGCTGAAAAACCTGAATAATGACGATAAATGTTTGAAAAAGTTTTAAGTTTTGTAAAGAAAAATGCTAAAATTGGTGAAGTTGAAATCTTGAAAACATTCCATTCTATTTAGAAACTTGACAGTGACTAATTGTCAAACCCTTGGCTCTTAAGGCTGGAGAAACCTAAAAAAACAACAAAAACTTTCAAAAATCATCAAAAATTGAAAATTTTATCGAAAAATTGCAAAAATTTGAGATAATCAAAAGTTTAAAACTATTCCATGACCAATAAAAGTTTTTTAGTGACTTATTCTTAAACCCTTAAGGAGGTTTTCCTTCTCCTGGGTCTGTAAAAAAAATGAAAAACAAAATGTCAAAAAATTGAAAAAACTTGCACGTTTTGTCAAAAAAATGGTAAAAATGATGTTAAAATGTCGACTCCAATTCACTAACACTAGAAACTATGCAGTAACCTATTCTAAAACCCTCGAGAAGGTTTCTTGACACCTAGGGCTCGGCTGAAGGAACTCAAAAAAAGACAAAAATTTTAAAAACCTTGAAAAAAATTGTGAAAATTAGTATAAAATTGAGTGTTTTTAGCGATCTGTTGTAAACAAATCCATGGCCAAAAAAATGTCCAGTAACTTTTTATCAAACACTAAAGGAGATTTTCAGTTAGGCTGAAAAACCTGAATAATGACAATAAACGTTAAATTGAAAAAAATTGCAGTTTTTGTAAAAAAAAAACGCTAAAATTCGCTGTGTTGAAATTTTGAAAAACATTCCATTCTATTTAGAAACTATACGGTAAATTATTGTCATACCCTAGAGGAGGTTCCTCGGCTCTTGAGGCTGGACAAACCTAACAAAAATTTTCAAATAACTCGAAAAAAAATGAAAAATTGCTAAAATTTGTGATATTAAAAAGTTTAAAACTATCCCATGGCAAATAAAAGTTCTCGAGTGACTTATTCTTAAACCTTTAAGGAGGTTTTCTGTCTCCTGCGACTGTAAAAAATTAAAGTGAAAAATGTCAAAAAATTGAAAAAATTTGCATGCTTTGCCAAAACAATGGTAAAATTCTTGATGTTAAAATGTTGACTCCATTTCACTAACACTAGAAACTATGCAGTACCTATTATAAAACCCTCGAGAAGGTTTCTTGACACCTAGTGCTGGGCTGAAAGAACTCTAAAAATGACAAAAATTCTAAAACCTTGAAAAAAATTGTGAAAATTGGTATAGAAGTGAGTATTCTTAGCGATCGGTTGTAAACCAATCCATGGCGAAAAAAAATGTCCATTAACTTTTTATCAAAACAAAATGGAGATTTTCTGTTCGGCTGAAAAACCTGAATAATGACAAAAAATGCTAAAAAAAATTTCAGTTTTGTAAAGAAAAATGCTAAAATTGGTGAAGTTGAAATCTTGAAAACATTCCATTCTATTTAGAAACTAGACAACGACTAATTGTCAAAACCTAGAGGAGGTTCCTTGGCTCTTAAGGCTTGAGAAACCTAAAAAAAACGACAAAAATTTTCAAAAAAACATACAAAAATTGAAAATTTTATCGAAAAATTGCTAAAATTTGAGATATTCAAAAGTTTAAAACTATTCCATGGCCAATAAAAGTTTTTGAGTGACTTATTCTTAAACCTTTAAGGAGGTTTTCTGTCTCCTGGGTCTGTAAAAACTTAAAAAGTGAAAAATGTCAAAAAAGGAAAATTTTGCACGTTTTGCCAAAAAAATGGTAAAATTCTTGTTTTCAAAATATTGAATCCATTTCACTAACACTAGAAACTATGCAGTAACCTATTATAAAACCCTCGAGAAGGTTTCTTGACACCTAGCGCTGGGCTGAAAGAACTCTAAAAATGACAAAAATTTTAAAACCTTGAAAAAAATTGCGAAAATTAGTATAAAATGAGTGTTTTTAGCGATCGGTTGTAAACCAATCCATGGCCAAAAAATGTCCAGTAACTTTTTATCAAACTCTAACGGAGATTTTCTGTTCGGCTGAAAAACCTGAATAATGACAATAAATGTTTAAAAAAATTGTAAGTTTTGTAAAGAAAAATGCTAAAAATTCGGGGTGTTGAAAACTTGAAAAACATTCCATTCTATTTAGAAAACCATACAGTAACCAATTGTCATACCCTGGAGGAGGTTCCTCGGCTCTTGAGGCTGGAGAAACCCGACAACAATTTTCATGAAAATAGAACTTGAAAAAAAGTGAAAAATTTATCAAAAAATTGCTAAAATTTGTGATATAAAAAAATTTGAAACTATTCCATGGCCAATAAAAACTTTTCAGTGACTTATTCTTAAACCCTTAAGGAAGTTTTCGGGCCCCTAGGTCTGTAAAAAATTAAAAAAATGAATGTCAAAAAATTGCACGTTTTGTCAAAACAATGGTAAAATTCTTGATGTTAAAATGTTGACTCCATTTCACTAACACTAGAAACTATGCAGTAACCTATTATAAAACCCTCGAGAAGGTTTCTTGACACCTAGCGCTGGGCTGAAAGAACTCTAAAAATGACAAAAATTTTAAAACCTTGAAAAAAATTGCGAAAATTAGTATAAAATGAGTGTTTTTAGCGATCGGTTGTAAACCAATCCATGGCCAAAAAATGTCCAGTAACTTTTTATCAAACTCTAACGGAGATTTTCTGTTCGGCTGAAAAACCTGAATAATGACAATAAATGTTTAAAAAAATTGTAAGTTTTGTAAAGAAAAATGCTAAAAATTCGGGGTGTTGAAAACTTGAAAAACATTCCATTCTATTTAGAAAACCATACAGTAACCAATTGTCATACCCTGGAGGAGGTTCCTCGGCTCTTGAGGCTGGAGAAACCCGACAACAATTTTCATGAAAATAGAACTTGAAAAAAAGTGAAAAATTTATCAAAAAATTGCTAAAATTTGTGATATAAAAAAATTTGAAACTATTCCATGGCCAATAAAAACTTTTCAGTGACTTATTCTTAAACCCTTAAGGAAGTTTTCGGGCCCCTAGGTCTGTAAAAAATTAAAAAAATGAATGTCAAAAAATTGCACGTTTTGTCAAAACAATGGTAAAATTCTTGATGTTAAAATGTTGACTCCATTTCACTAACACTAGAAACTATGCAGTAACCTATTATAAAATCCTCGAGAAGGTTTCTTGACACCTAGGGCTGGGCTGAAAGAACTCTAAAAATGCCATACATTTTAAAACCTTGAAAAAAATTGTGAAAATTGGTATAGAAGTGAGTATTCTTAGCGATCGGTTGTAAACCAATCCATGGCGAAAAAAAATTGTCCAGTAACTTTTTATCAAAGCCTAACGGAGATTTTCTGTTCGGCTGAAAAACCTGAATAATGACAATAAAGGTTTAAAAAAATTGTAAGTTTTGTAAAGAAAAATGCTAAAATTCGTGGTGTTGAAATCTAGAAAAACATTCCATTCTATTTAGAAAACTATACAGTAACCTATTGTCATACCCTGGAGGAGGTTCCTCGGCTCTTGAAGCTGGAGAAACCTGACATTTTCTTGAAAATAGAACTTGATAAAAAGTGAAAATTTATCCAAAAAAGTGCTAAAATTTGTGATAATAAAAAGTTTGAAACTATTCCATGGCCAATAAAAAATTTTCAGTGACTTATTCTTGAACCCTTAAGGAAGTTTTCGTGCCCCTGGGTCTGTAAAAAATTAAAAAATGAATGTCAAAAAAATTTGCACGTTTTGTCAAAATAATGGTAAAATTCTTGATGTTAAAATGTTGACTCCATTTCACTAACACTAGAAACTATGCAGTAACCTATTATAAAATCCTCGAGAAGGTTTCTTGACACCTAGGGCTGGGCTGAAAGAACTCTAAAAATGACAGACATTTTAAAACCTTGAAAAAAATTGTGAAAATTGGTAAAGAAGTGAGTATTCTTAGCGATCGGTTGTAAACCAATCCATGGCGAAAAAAAATTGTCCAGTAACTTTTTTATCAAAGCCTAACGGAGATTTTCTGTTCGGCTGAAAAACCTGAATAATGACAATAAATGTTTAAAAAATTTTAAGTTTTGTAAAGAAAAATGCTAAAATTCGTGGTGTTGAAATCTAGAAAAACATTCCATTCTATTTAGAAAACTATACAGTAACCTATTGTCATACCCTGGAGGAGGTTCCTCGGCTCTTGAAGCTGGAGAAACCTGACATTTTCTTGAAAATAGAACTTGAAAAAAAGTGAAAATTTATCCAAAAAAGTGCTAAAATTTGTGATAATAAAAAGTTTGAAACTATTCCATGGCCAATAAAAAATTTTCAGTGACTTATTCTTGAACCCTTAAGGAAGTTTTCGTGCCCCTGGGTCTGTAAAAAATTAAAAAATGAATGTCAAAAAAATTTGCACGTTTTGTCAAAACAATGGTAAAATTCTTGATGTTAAAATGTTGACTCCATTTCACTAACACTAGAAACTATGCAGTAACCTATTATAAAACCCTCGAGAAGGTTTTTTGACACCTAGGGCTGGGCTGAAAGAACAAAAAATGACAAAAACTTTAAAACCTTGAAAAAAAATTGTGAAAATTAGTTTAAAAAATGAATGTTTTTAGCGATCGGTTGTAAACCAATCCATGGCCAACAAATGTCCAGTAACTTTTTTATCAAACTCTAGCGGAGATTTTCTGTTCGGCTGAAAAACCTGAATAATGACAATAAATGTTTGAAAAAATTTTAAGTTTTGTAAAGAAAAATGCTAAAATTCGTGGTGTTGAAATCTTGAAAAACAATCCATTCTATTTAGAAAACTATACAGTAACCTATATTCATACCCTGGAGGAGGTTCCTGGGCTCTTGAGGCTGGAGAAACCTGACAACAATTTTCTTGAATATAGAACTTGAAAAAAAGTGAAAATTTATCAAAAAAAGTGCTAAAATTTGTGATAAAAAGTTTGAAACTATTCCATGGCCAATAAAAACTTTTCAGTGACTTATTCTTAAACCCTTAAGGAAGTTTTCGGGCCCCTGGGTCTGTAAAAAATTAAAAAATGAATGTCAAAAAAATTTGCACGTTTTGTCAAAACAATGGTAAAATTCTTGATGTTAAAATGTTGACTCCATTTCACAAACACTAGAAACTATGCAGTAACCTATTATAAAACCCTCGAGAAGGTTTTTTGACACCTAGGGCTGGGCTGAAAGAACAAAAAATGACAAAAATTTTAAAACCTTGAAAAAAAATTGAAAATTAATAAAAAAAAATGAATGTTTTTAGCGATCGGTTGTAAACCAATCCATGGCCAAAAAATGTCCAGTAACTTTTTATCAAACTCTAACGGAGATTTTCTGTTCGGTTGAAAAACCTGAATAATAATAAATGTTTGAAAAAATTTTAAGTTTTGTAAAGAAAAATGCTAAAATTCGTGGTGTTGAAATCTTGAAAAATAATCCATTCTATTTAGAAAACTATACAGTAACCTATTGTCATACCCTGGAGGAGGTTCCTCGGCTCTTGAAGCTGGAGAAACCTGACAACATTTTCTTGAAAATAGAACTTGAAAAAAAGTGAAAATTTATCAAAAAGTGCTAAAATTTGTGATAATAAAAAGTTTGAAACTATTCCATGGCCAATAAAAAATTTTCAGTGACTTATTCTTGAACCCTTAAGGAAGTTTTCGTGCCCCTGGGTCTGTAAAAAATTAAAAAATGAATGTCAAAAAAATTTGCACGTTTTGTCAAAACAATGGTAAAATTCTTGATGTTAAAATGTTGACTCCATTTCACTAACACTAGAAACTATGCAGTACCTATTATAAAACCCTCGAGAAGGTTTCTTGACACCTAGTGCTGGGCTGAAAGAACTCTAAAAATGACAAAAATTCTAAAACCTTGAAAAAAATTGTGAAAATTGGTATAGAAGTGAGTATTCTTAGCGATCGGTTGTAAACCAATCCATGGCGAAAAAAAATGTCCATTAACTTTTTATCAAAACAAAATGGAGATTTTCTGTTCGGCTGAAAAACCTGAATAATGACAAAAAATGCTAAAAAAAAATTTCAGTTTTGTAAAGAAAAATGCTAAAATTGGTGAAGTTGAGATCTTGAAAACATTCCATTCTATTTAGAAACTAGACAACGACTAATTGTCAAAACCTAGAGGAGGTTCCTTGGCTCTTAAGGCTTGAGAAACCTAAAAAAAAACGACAAAAATTTTCAAAAAACATACAAAAATTGAAAATTTTATCGAAAAATTGCTAAAATTTGAGATATTCAAAAGTTTAAAACTATTCCATGGCCAATAAAAGTTTTTGAGTGACTTATTCTTAAACCTTTAAGGAGGTTTTCTGTCTCCTGGGTCTGTAAAAACTTAAAAAGTGAAAAATGTCAAAAAAGGAAAATTTTGCACGTTTTGCCAAAAAAATGGTAAAATTCTTGTTTTCAAAATATTGAATCCATTTCACTAACACTAGAAACTATGCAGTAACCTATTATAAAACCCTCGAGAAGGTTTCTTGAAACCTAGCGCTAGGCTGAAAGAACTCTAAAAATGACAAAAATTTTAAAACCTTGAAAAAAATTGCGAAAATTAGTATAAATTGAGTGTTTTTAGCGATCGGTTGTAAACCAATCCATGGCCAAAAAATGTCCAGTAACTTTTTATCAAACTCTAACGGAGATTTTCTGTTCGGCTGAAAAACCTGAATAATGACAATAAATGTTTAAAAAAATTGTAAGTTTTGTAAAGAAAAATGCTAAAAATTCGGGGTGTTGAAATCTTGAAAAACATTCCATTCTATTTAGAAAACCATACAGTAACCTATTGTCATACCCTGGAGGAGGTTCCTCGGCTCTTGAGGCTGGAGAAACCTGACAACAATTTTCATGAAAATAGAACTTGAAAAAAAGTGAAAAATTTATCAAAAAATTGCTAAAATTTGTGATATTAAAAAGTTTGAAACTATTCCATGGCCAATAAAAACGTTTCAGTGACTTATTCTTAAACCCTTAAGGAAGTTTTCGGGCTCCTGGGTCTGTAAAAAATTAAAAAATGAATGTCAAAAAAATTTGCACGTTTTATCAAAACAATGGTAAAATTCTTGATGTTAAAATGTTGACTCCATTTCACTAACACTAGAAACTATGCAGTAACCTATTATAAAATCCTCGAGAAGGTTTCTTGACACCTAGGGCTGGGCTGAAAGAACTCTAAAAATGACATACATTTTAAAACCTTGAAAAAAATTGTGAAAATTGGTATAGAAGTGAGTATTCTTAGCGATCGGTTGTAAACCAATCCATGGCGAAAAAAAATTGTCCAGTAACTTTTTATCAAAGCCTAACGGAGATTTTCTGTTCGGCTGAAAAACCTGAATAATGACAATAAATGTTTAAAAAAATTGTAAGTTTTGTAAAGAAAAATGCTAAAATTCGTGGTGTTGAAATCTAGAAAAACATTCCATTCTATTTAGAAAACTATACAGTAACCTATTGTCATACCCTGGAGGAGGTTCCTCGGCTCTTGAAGCTGGAGAAACCTGACATTTTCTTGAAAATAGAACTTGAAAAAAAGTGAAAATTTATCCAAAAAAGTGCTAAAATTTGTGATAATAAAAAGTTTGAAACTATTCCATGGCCAATAAAAAATTTTCAGTGACTTATTCTTGAACCCTTAAGGAAGTTTTCGTGCCCCTGGGACTGTAAAAAATTAAAAAATGAATGTCAAAAAAATTTGCACGTTTTGTCAAAACAATGGTAAAATTCTTGATGTTAAAATGTTGACTCCATTTCACTAACACTAGAAACTATGCAGTAACCTATTATAAAATCCTCGAGAAGGTTTCTTGACACCTAGGGCTGGGCTGAAAGAACTCTAAAAATGACAGACATTTTAAAACCTTGAAAAAAATTGTGAAAATTGGTAAAGAAGTGAGTATTCTTAGCGATCGGTTGTAAACCAATCCATGGCGAAAAAAAATTGTCCAGTAACTTTTTATCAAAGCCTAACGGAGATTTTCTGTTCGGCTGAAAAACCTGAATAATGACAATAAATGTTTAAAAAAATTGTAAGTTTTGTAAAGAAAAATGCTAAAATTCGTGGTGTTGAAATCTAGAAAAACATTCCATTCTATTTAGAAAACTATACAGTAACCTATTGTCATACCCTGGAGGAGGTTCCTCGGCTCTTGAAGCTGGAGAAACCTGACATTTTCTTGAAAATAGAACTTGAAAAAAAGTGAAAATTTATCCAAAAAAGTGCTAAAATTTGTGATAATAAAAAGTTTGAAACTATTCCATGGCCAATAAAAAATTTTCAGTGACTTATTCTTGAACCCTTAAGGAAGTTTTCGTGCCCCTGGGTCTGTAAAAAATTAAAAAATGAATGTCAAAAAAATTTGCACGTTTTGTCAAAACAATGGTAAAATTCTTGATGTTAAAATGTTGACTCCATTTCACTAACACTAGAAACTATGCAGTAACCTATTATAAAACCCTCGAGAAGGTTTTTTGACACCTAGGGCTGGGCTGAAAGAACAAAAAATGACAAAAACTTTAAAACCTTGAAAAAAAATTGTGAAAATTAGTTAAAAAAATGAATGTTTTTAGCGATCGGTTGTAAACCAATCCATGGCCAACAAATGTCCAGTAACTTTTTTATCAAACTCTAGCGGAGATTTTCTGTTCGGCTGAAAAACCTGAATAATGACAATAAATGTTTGAAAAAATTTTAAGTTTTGTAAAGAAAAATGCTAAAATTCGTGGTGTTGAAATCTTGAAAAACAATCCATTCTATTTAGAAAACTATACAGTAACCTATATTCATACCCTGGAGGAGGTTCCTGGGCTCTTGAGGCTGGAGAAACCTGACAACAATTTTCTTGAATATAGAACTTGAAAAAAAGTGAAAATTTATCAAAAAAAGTGCTAAAATTTGTGATAATAAAAAGTTTGAAACTATTCCATGGCCAATAAAAACTTTTCAGTGACTTATTCTTAAACCCTTAAGGAAGTTTTCGGGCCCCTGGGTCTGTAAAAAATTAAAAAATGAATGTCAAAAAAATTTGCACGTTTTGTCAAAACAATGGTAAAATTCTTGATGTTAAAATGTTGACTCCATTTCACTAACACTAGAAACTATGCAGTAACCTATTATAAAATCCTCGAGAAGGTTTCCTGACACCTAGGGTTGGGCTGAAAGAACTCTAAAAATGACAGACATTTTAAAACCTTGAAAAAAATTGTGAAAAATGGTATAGAAGTGAGTATTCTTAGCGATCGGTTGTAAACCAATACATGGCGAAAAAAAATTGTCCAGTAACTTTTTATCAAAGCCTAACGGAGATTTTCTGTTCGGCTGAAAAACCTGAATAATGACAAAAAATGTTTAAAAAAAATTGTAAGTTTTGTAAAGAAAAATGCTAAAATTCGTGGTGTTGAAATCTAGAAAAACATTCCATTCTATTTAGAAAACTATACAGTAACCTATTGTCATACCCTGGAGGAGGTTCCTCGGCTCTTGAAGCTGGAGAAACCTGACAACATTTTCTTGAAAATAGAACTTGAAAAAAAAGTGAAAATTTATCAAAAAAAGTGCTAAAATTTGTGATAATAAAAAGTTTGAAACTATTCCATGGCCAATAAAAAATTTTCAGTGACTTATTCTTGAACCCTTAAGGAAGTTTTTGTGCCCCTGGGTCTGTAAAAAACTAAAAAATGAATGTCAAAAAAATTTGCACATTTTGTCAAAACTATGGTAAAATTCTTGATGTTAAAATGTTGACTCCATTTCACAAACACTAGAAACTATGCAGTAACCTATTATAAAACCCTCGAGAAGGTTTTTTGACACCTAGGGCTGGGCTGAAAGAACAAAAAATGACAAAAATTTTAAAACCTTGAAAAAAAATTGTGAAAATTAGTAAAAAAAATGAATGTTTTTAGCGATCGGTTGTAAACCAATCCATGGCCAAAAAATGTCCTGTAACTTTTTATCAAACTCTAACGGAGATTTTCTGTTCGGCTGAAAAACCTGAATAATAATAAATGTTTGAAAAAATTTTAAGTTTTGTAAAGAAAAATGCTAAAATTCGTGGTGTTGAAATCTTGAAAAACAATCCATTCTATTTAGAAAACTATACAGTAACCTATTGTCATACCCTGGAGGAGGTTCCTCGGCTCTTGAAGCTGGAGAAACCTGACAACATTTTCTTGAAAATAGAACTTGAAAAAAAGTGAAAATTTATCAAAAAGTGCTAAAATTTGTGATAATAAAAAGTTTGAAACTATTCCATGGCCAATAAAAAATTTTCAGTGACTTATTCTTGAACCCTTAAGGAAGTTTTCGTGCCCCTGGGTCTGTAAAAAATTAAAAAATGAATGTCAAAAAAATTTGCACGTTTTGTCAAAACAATGGTAAAATTCTTGATGTTAAAATGTTGACTCCATTTCACTAACACTAGAAACTATGCAGTACCTATTATAAAACCCTCGAGAAGGTTTCTTGACACCTAGTGCTGGGCTGAAAGAACTCTAAAAATGACAAAAATTCTAAAACCTTGAAAAAAATTGTGAAAATTGGTATTGAAGTGAGTATTCTTAGCGATCGGTTGTAAACCAATCCATGGCGAAAAAAAATGTCCATTAACTTTTTATCAAAACAAAATGGAGATTTTCTGTTCGGCTGAAAAACCTGAATAATGACAAAAAATGCTAAAAAAAATTTCAGTTTTGTAAAGAAAAATGCTAAAATTGGTGAAGTTGAGATCTTGAAAACATTCCATTCTATTTAGAAACTAGACAACGACTAATTGTCAAAACCTAGAGGAGGTTCCTTGGCTCTTAAGGCTTGAGAAACCTAAAAAAAACGACAAAAATTTTCAAAAAACATACAAAAATTGAAAATTTTATCGAAAAATTGCTAAAATTTGAGATATTCAAAAGTTTAAAACTATTCCATGGCCAATAAAAGTTTTTGAGTGACTTATTCTTAAACCTTTAAGGAGGTTTTCTGTCTCCTGGGTCTGTAAAAACTTAAAAAGTGAAAAATGTCAAAAAAGGAAAATTTTGCACGTTTTGCCAAAAAAATGGTAAAATTCTTGTTTTCAAAATATTGAATCCATTTCACTAACACTAGAAACTATGCAGTAACCTATTATAAAACCCTCGAGAAGGTTTCTTGACACCTAGCGCTGGGCTGAAAGAACTCTAAAAATGACAAAAATTTTAAAACCTTGAAAAAAATTGCGAAAATTAGTATAAATTGAGTGTTTTTAGCGATCGGTTGTAAACCAATCCATGGCCAAAAAATGTCCAGTAACTTTTTATCAAACTCTAACGGAGATTTTCTGTTCGGCTGAAAAACCTGAATAATGACAATAAATGTTTAAAAAAATTGTAAGTTTTGTAAAGAAAAATGCTAAAAATTCGGGGTGTTGAAATCTTGAAAAACATTCCATTCTATTTAGAAAACCATACAGTAACCTATTGTCATACCCTGGAGGAGGTTCCTCGGCTCTTGAGGCTGGAGAAACCTGACAACAATTTTCATGAAAATAGAACTTGAAAAAAAGTGAAAAATTTATCAAAAAATTGCTAAAATTTGTGATATTAAAAAGTTTGAAACTATTCCATGGCCAATAAAAGTTTTTGAGTGACTTATTCTTAAACCCTTAAGGAAGTTTTCGTGCCCCTGGGTCTGTAAAAAATTAAAAAATGAATGTCAAAAAAATTTGCACGTTTTGTCAAAACAATGGTAAAATTCTTGATGTTAAAATGTTGACTCCATTTCACTAACACTAGAAACTATGCAGTACCTATTATAAAACCCTCGAGAAGGTTTCTTGACACCTAGGGCTGGGCTGAAAGAACTCTAAAAATGACATACATTTTAAAACCTTGAAAAAAATTGTGAAAATTGGTATAGAAGTGAGTATTCTTAGCGATCGGTTGTAAACCAATCCATGGCGAAAAAAAATTGTCCAGTAACTTTTTATCAAAGCCTAACGGAGATTTTCTGTTCGGCTGAAAAACCTGAATAATGACAATAAATGTTTAAAAAAATTGTAAGTTTTGTAAAGAAAAATGCTAAAATTCGTGGTGTTGAAATCTAGAAAAACATTCCATTCTATTTAGAAAACTATACAGTAACCTATTGTCATACCCTGGAGGAGGTTCCTCGGCTCTTGAAGCTGGAGAAACCTGACATTTTCTTGAAAATAGAACTTGAAAAAAAGTGAAAATTTATCCAAAAAAGTGCTAAAATTTGTGATAATAAAAAGTTTGAAACTATTCCATGGCCAATAAAAAATTTTCAGTGACTTATTCTTGAACCCTTAAGGAAGGTTTCGTGCCCCTGGGACTGTAAAAAATTAAAAAATGAATGTCAAAAAAATTTGCACGTTTTGTCAAAACAATGGTAAAATTCTTGATGTTAAAATGTTGACTCCATTTCACTAACACTAGAAACTATGCAGTAACCTATTATAAAATCCTCGAGAAGGTTTCTTGACACCTAGGGCTGGGCTGAAAGAACTCTAAAAATGACAGACATTTTAAAACCTTGAAAAAAATTGTGAAAATTGGTAAAGAAGTGAGTATTCTTAGCGATCGGTTGTAAACCAATCCATGGCGAAAAAAAATTGTCCAGTAACTTTTTTATCAAAGCCTAACGGAGATTTTCTGTTCGGCTGCAAAAACCTGAATAATGACAATAAATGTTTAAAAAATTTTAAGTTTTGTAAAGAAAAATGCTAAAATTCGTGGTATTGAAATCTAGAAAAACATTCCATTCTATTTAGAAAACTATACAGTAACCTATTGTCATACCCTGGAGGAGGTTCCTCGGCTCTTGAAGCTGGAGAAACCTGACATTTTCTTGAAAATAGAACTTGAAAAAAGTGAAAATTTATCCAAAAAAGTGCTAAAATTTGTGATAATAAAAAGTTTGAAACTATTCCATGGCCAATAAAAAACTTTCAGTGACTTATTCTTGAACCCTTAAGGAAGTTTTCGTGCCCCTGGGTCTGTAAAAAATTAAAAACTGAATGTCAAAAAAATTTGCACGTTTTGTCAAAACAATGGTAAAATTCTTGATGTTAAAATGTTGACTCCATTTTACTAACACTAGAAACTATGCAGTAACCTATTATAAAACCCTCGAGAAGGTTTTTTGACACCTAGGGCTCGGCTGAAAGAACAAAAAATGACAAAAATTTTAAAACCTTGAAAAAAAATTGTGAAAATTAGTTAAAAAATGAATGTTTTTAGCGATCGGTTGTAAACCAATCCATGGCCAACAAATGTCCAGTAACTTTTTATCAAACTCTAGCGGAGATTTTCTGTTCGGCTGAAAAACCTGAATAATGACAATAAATGTTTGAAAAAATTTTAAGTTTTGTAAAGAAAAATGCTAAAATTCGTGGTGTTGAAATCTTGAAAAACAATCCATTCTATTTAGAAAACTATACAGTAACCTATATTCATACCCTGGAGCAGGTTCCTGGGCTCTTGAGGCTGGAGAAACCTGACAACAATTTTCTTGAATATAGAACTTGAAAAAAAGTGAAAATTTATCAAAAGAAGTGCTAAAATTTGTGATAATAAAAAGTTTGAAACTATTCCATGGCCAATAAAAAATTTTCAGTGACTTATTCTTGAACCCTTAAGGAAGTTTTCGTGCCTCTGGGTCTGTAAAAAATGAAAAAATGAATGTCAAAAAAATTTGCACGTTTTGTCAAAACAATGGTAAAATTCTTGATGTTAAAATGTTGACTCCATTTCACTAACACTAGAAACTATGCAGTAACCTATTATAAAATCCTCGAGAAGGTTTCTTGACACCTAGGGCTGGGCTGAAAGAACTCTAAAAATGACAGACATTTTAAAACCTTGAAAAAAATTGTGAAAAATGGTATAGAAGTGAGTATTCTTAGCGATCGGTTGTAAACCAATCCATGGCGAAAAAAAATTGTCCAGTAACTTTTTATCAAAGCCAAACGGAGATTTTCTGTTCGGCTGAAAAACCTGAATAATGACAATAAATGTTTAAAATTGTAAGTTTTGTAAAGAAAAATGCTAAAATTCGTGGTGTTGAAATCTAGAAAAACATTCCATTCTATTTAGAAAACTATACAGTAACCTATTGTCATACCCTGGAGGAGGTTCCTCGGCTCTTGAAGCTGGAGAAACCTGACAACATTTTCTTGAAAATAGAACTTGAAAAAAAGTGAAAATTTATCAAAAAAAGTGCTAAAATTTGTGATAATAAAAAGTTTGAAACTATTCCATGGCCAATAAAAAACTTTCAGTGACTTATTCTTGAACCCTTAAGGAAGTTTTCGTGCCCCTGGGTCAGTAAAAAATGAAAAAATGAATGTCAAAAAAATTTGCACGTTTTGTCAAAACAATGGTAAAATTCTTGATGTTAAAATGTTGACTCCATTTCACTAACACTAGAAACTATGCAGTAACCTATTATAAAATCCTCGAGAAGGTTTCTTGACACCTAGGGCTGGGCTGAAAGAACTCTAAAAATGACAGACATTTTAAAACCTTGAAAAAAATTGTGAAAAATGGTATAGAAGTGAGTAATCTTAGCGATCGGTTGTAAACCAATCCATGGCGAAAAAAAATTGTCCAGTAACTTTTTATCAAAGCCTAACGGAGATTTTCTGTTCGGCTGAAAAACCTGAATAATGACAAAAAATGTTTAAAAAAAATTGTAAGTTTTGTAAAGAAAAATGCTAAAATTCGTGGTGTTGAAATCTAGAAAAACATTCCATTCTATTTAGAAAACTATACAGTAACCTATTGTCATACCCTGGAGGAGGTTCCTCGGCTCTTGAAGCTGGAGAAACCTGACAACATTTTCTTGAAAATAGAACTTGAAAAAAAAGTGAAAATTTATCAAAAAAAGTGCTAAAATTTGTGATAATAAAAAGTTTGAAACTATTCCATGGCTAATAAAAAATTTTCAGTGACTTATTCTTGAACCCTTAAGGAAGTTTTTGTGCCCCTGGGTCTGTAAAAAATTAAAAAATGAATGTCAAAAAAATTTGCACATTTTGTCAAAACTATGGTAAAATTCTTGATGTTAAAATGTTGACTCCATTTCACTAACACTAGAAACTATGCAGTAACCTATTATAAAACCCTCGAGAAGGTTTTTTGACACCTAGGGCTGGGCTGAAAGAACAAAAAATGACAAAAATTTTAAAACCTTGAAAAAAAATTGTGAAAATTAATAAAAAAAATAAATGTTTTTAGCGATCGGTTGTAAACCAATCCATGGCCAAAAAATGTCCAGTAACTTTTTATCAAACTCTAACGGAGATTTTCTGTTCGGTTGAAAAACCTGAATAATAATAAATGTTTGAAAAAATTTTAAGTTTTGTAAAGAAAAATGCTAAAATTCGTGGTGTTGAAATCTTGAAAAACAATCCATTCTATTTAGAAAACTATACAGTAACCTATTGTCATACCCTGGAGGAGGTTCCTCGGCTCTTGAAGCTGGAGAAATCTGACAATATTTTCTTGAAAATAGAACTTGAAAAAAAGTGAAAATTTATCAAAAAGTGCTAAAATTTGTGATAATAAAAAGTTTGAAACTATTCCATAGCCAATAAAAAATTTTCAGTGACTTATTCTTGAACCCTTAAGGAAGTTTTCGTGCCCCTGAGTCTGTAAAAAATTAAAAAATGAATGTCAAAAAAATTTGCACGTTTTGTCAAAACAATGGTAAAATTCTTGATGTTAAAATGTTGACTCCATTTCACTAACACTAGAAACTATGCAGTAACCTATTATAAAACCCTCGAGAAGGCTTTTTGACACCTAGGGCTGGGCTGAAAGAACAAAAAATGACAAAAATTTTAAAACCTTGAAAAAAAATTGTGAAAATTAGTAAAAAAATGAATGTTTTTAGCGATCGGTTGTAAACCAATCCATGGCCAAAAAATGTCCAGTAACTTTTTATCAAACTCTAACGGAGATTTTCTGTTCGGCTGAAAAACCTGAATAATGACAATAAATGTTTGAAAAAATTTTAAGTTTTGTAAAGAAAAATGCTAAAATTCGTGGTGTTGAAATCTTGAAAAACAATCCATTCTATTTAGAAAACTATACAGTAACCTATTGTCATACCCTGGAGGAGGTTCCTCGGCTCTTGAAGCTGGAGAAACCTGACAACATTTTCTTGAAAATAGAACTTGAAAAAAAGTGAAAATTTATCAAAAAGTGCTAAAATTTGTGATAATAAAAAGTTTGAAACTATTCCATGGCCAATAAAAAATTTTCAGTGACTTATTTTTGAACCCTTAAGGAAGTTTTCGTGCCCCTGGGTCTGTAAAAAATTAAAAAATGAATGTCAAAAAAATTTGCACGTTTTGTCAAAACAATGGTAAAATTCTTGATGTTAAAATGTTGACTCCATTTCACTAACACTAGAAACTATGCAGTTACCTATTATAAAATCCTCGAGAAGGTTTCTTGACACCTAGGGCTGGGCTGAAAGAACTCTAAAAATGACAGACATTTTAAAACCTTGAAAAAAATTGTGAAAATTGGTATAGAAGTGAGTATTAGCGATCGGTTGTAAACCAATCCATGACGAAAAAAAATTGTCCAGTCACTTTTTATCAAAGCCTAACGGAGATTTTCTGTTCGGCTGAAAAACCTGAATAATGACAAAAAATGTTTAAATTTTAAGTTTTGTAAAGAAAAATGCTAAAATTCGTGGTGTTGAAATCTAGAAAAACATTCCATTCTATTTAGAAAACTATACAGTAACCTATTGTCATACCCTGGAGGAGGTTCCTCGGCTCTTGAAGCTGGAGAAAACTGACAACGTTTTCTTGAAAATAGAACTTGAAAAAAAGTGAAAATTTATCAAAAAAAGTGCTAAAATTTGTGATAATAAAAAGTTTGAAACTATTCCATGGCCAACAAAAATTTTCAGTGACTTATTCTTGAACCCTTAAGGAAGTTTTCGTGCCCCTGGGTCTGTAAAAAATTAAAAAAAGAATGTCAAAAAATTTGCACGTTTTGTCAAAACAATGGTAAAATTCTTGATGTTAAAATGTTGACTCCATTTCACTAACACTAGAAACTATGCAGTTACCTATTATAAAATCCTCGAGAAGGTTTCTTGACACCTAGGGCTGGGCTGAAAGAACTCTAAAAATGACAGACATTTTAAAACCTTGAAAAAAATTGTGAAAATTGGTATAGAAGTGAGTATTAGCGATCGGTTGTAAACCAATCCATGGCGAAAAAAAATTGTCCAGTCACTTTTTATCAAAGCCTAACGGAGATTTTCTGTTCGGCTGAAAAACCTGAATAATGACAAAAAATGTTTAAATTTTAAGTTTTGTAAACAAAAATGCTAAAATTCGTGGTGTTGAAATCTAGAAAAACATTCCATTCTATTTAGAAAACTATACAGTAACCTATTGTCATACCCTGGAGGAGGTTCCTCGGCTCTTGAAGCTGGAGAAAACTGACAACGTTTTCTTGAAAATAGAACTTGAAAAAAAGTGAAAATTTATCAAAAAAAGTGCTAAAATTTGTGATAATAAAAAGTTTGAAACTATTCCATGGCCAACAAAAATTTTCAGTGACTTATTCTTGAACCCTTAAGGAAGTTTTCGTGCCCCTGGGTCTGTAAAAAATTAAAAAAAGAATGTCAAAAAATTTGCACGTTTTGTCAAAACAATGGTAAAATTCTTGATGTTAAAATGTTGACTCCATTTCACTAACACTAGAAACTATGCAGTTACCTATTATAAAATCCTCGAGAAGGTTTCTTGACACCTAGGGCTGGGCTGAAAGAACTCTAAAAATGACAGACATTTTAAAACCTTGAAAAAAATTGTGAAAATTGGTATAGAAGTGAGTATTAGCGATCGGTTGTAAACCAATCCATGGCGAAAAAAAATTGTCCAGTCACTTTTTATCAAAGCCTAACGGAGATTTTCTGTTCGGCTGAAAAACCTGAATAATGACAATAAATGTTTAAAAAAATTTTAAGTTTTGTAAACAAAAATGCTAAAATTCGTGGTGTTGAAATCTAGAAAAACATTCCATTCTATTTAGAAAACTATACAGTAACCTATTGTCATACCCTGGAGGAGGTTCCTCGGCTCTTGAAGCTGGAGAAACCTGACAACGTTTTCTTGAAAATAGAACTTGAAAAAAAGTGAAAATTTATCAAAAAAAGTGCTAAAATTTGTGATAATAAAAAGTTTGAAACTATTCCATGGCCAACAAAAATTTTCAGTGACTTATTCTTGAACCCTTAAGGAAGTTTTCGTGCCCCTGGGTCTGTAAAAAATTAAAAAAAGAATGTCAAAAAATTTGCACGTTTTGTCAAAACAATGGCAAAATTCTTGATGTTAAAATGTTGACTTCATTTCACTCACACTAGAAACTATGCAGTAACCTATTATAAAATCCTCAAGAAGGTTTCTTGACACCTAGGGCTGGGCTGAAAGAACTCTAAAAATGACAGACATTTTAAAACCTTGAAAAAAATTGTGAAAATTGGTATAGAAGTGAGTATTAGCGATCGGTTGTAAACCAATCCATGGCGAAAAAAATTGTCCAGTCACTTTTTATCAAAGCCTAACGGAGATTTTCTGTTCGGCTGAAAAACCTGAATAATGACAAAAAATGTTTAAATTTTAAGTTTTGTAAAGAAAAATGCTAAAATTCGTGGTGTTGAAATCTAGAAAAACATTCCATTCTATTTAGAAAACTATACAGTAACCTATTGTCATACCCTGGAGGAGGTTCCTCGGCTCTTGAAGCTGGAGAAACCTGACAACGTTTTCTTGAAAATAGAACTTGAAAAAAAAGTGAAAATTTATCAAAAAAAGTGCTAAAATTTGTGATAATAAAAAGTTTGAAACTATTCCATGGCCAATAAAAAATTTTCAGTGACTTATTCTTGAACCCTTAAGGAAGTTTTCGTGCCCCTGGGTCTGTAAAAAATTAAAAAAAGAATGTCAAAAAAATTTGCACGTTTTGTCAAAACAATGGTAAAATTCTTGATGTTAAAATGTTGACTTCATTTCACTCACACTAGAAACTATGCAGTAACCTATTATAAAACCCTCGAGAAGGTTTTTTGACACCTAGGGCTGGGCTGAAAGAACAAAAAATGACAAAAATTTTAAAACCTTGAAAAAAAATTTTGAAAATTAGTTTAAAAAATGAATGTTTTTAGCGATCGGTTGTAAACCAATCCATGGCCAAAAAATGTCCAGTAACTTTTTATCAAACTCTAACGGAGATTTTCTGTTCGGCTGAAAAACCTGAATAATGACAATAAATGTTTGAAAAAATTTTAAGTTTTGTAAAGAAAAATGCTAAAATTCGTGGTGTTGAAATCTTGAAAAACAATCCATTCTATTTAGAAAACTATACAGTAACCTATTGTCATACCCTGGAGGAGGTTCCTCGGCTCTTGAGGCTGGAGAAACCTGACAACAATTTTCTTGAATATAGAACTTGAAAAAAAGTGTAAATTTATCAAAAAATTGCTAAAATTTGTGATATTAAAAAGTTTGAAACTATTCCATGGCCAATATAAACTTTTCAGTGACTTATTCTTAAACCCTTAAGGAAGTTTTCGGGCCCCTGGGTCTGTAAAAAATTAAAAAATGAATGTCAAAAAAAATTGCACGTTTTGTCAAAACAATGGTAAAATTCTTGATGTTAAAATGTTGACTCCATTTCACTAACACTAGAAACTATGCAGTTACCTATTATAAAATCCTCGAGAAGGTTTCTTGACACCTAGGGCTGGGCTGAAACCACTCTAAAAATGGCAGACATTTTAAAACCTTGAAAAAAATTGTGAAAATTGGTATAGAAGTGAGTATTAGCGATCGGTTGTAAACCAATCCATGGCGAAAAAAAATTGTCCAGTCACTTTTTATCAAAGCCTAACGGAGATTTTCTGTTCGGCTGAAAAACCTGAATAATGACAATAAATGTTTAAAAAAATTTTAAGTTTTGTAAAGAAAAATGCTAAAATTCGTGGTGTTGAAATCTAGAAAAACATTCCAGTCTATTTAGAAAACTATACAGTAACCTATTGTCATACCCTGGAGGAGGTTCCTCGGCTCTTGAAGCTGGAGAAACCTGACAACGTTTTCTTGAAAATAGAACTTGAAAAAAAAGTGAAAATTTATCAAAAAAGTGCTAAAATTTGTGATAATAAAAAGTTTGAAACTATTCCATGGCCAATAAAAAATTTTCAGTGACTTATTCTTGAACCCTTAAGGAAGTTTTCGTGCCCCTGGGTCTGTAAAAAATTAAATGAATGTCAAAAAAATTTGCACGTTTTGTCAAAACAATGGTAAAAATCTTGATGTTAAAATGTTGACTTCATTTCACTCACACTAGAAACTATGCAGTAACCTATTATAAAACCCTCGAGAAGGTTTTTTGACACCTAGGGCTGGGCTGAAAGAACAAAAAATGACAAAAAATTTTAAAACCTTGAAAAAAAATTGTGAAAATTAGTTTAAAAAATGAATGTTTTTAGCGATCGGTTGTAAACCAATCCATGGCCAAAAAATGTCCAGTAACTTTTTATCAAACTCTAACGGAGATTTTCTGTTCGGCTGAAAAACCTGAATAATGACAATAAATGTTTGAAAAAATTTTAAGTTTTGTAAAAAAAAAATGCTAAAATTCGTGGTGTTGAAATCTTGAAAAACAATCCATTCTATTTAGAAAACTATACAGTAACCTATTGTCATACACTGGAGGAGGTTCCTCGGCTCTTGAGGCTGGAGAAACCTGACAACAATTTTCTTGAATATAGAACTTGAAAAAAAGTGTAAATTTATCAAAAAATTGCTAAAATTTGTGATATTAGAAAGTTTGAAACTATTACATGGCCAATAAAAACTTTTCAGTGACTTATTCTTAAACCCTTAAGGAAGTTTTCGGGCCCCTGGGTCTGTAAAAAATTAAAAAATGAATGTCAAAAAAATTTGCACGTTTTGTCAAAACAATGGTAAAATTCTTGATGTTAAAATGTTGACTCCATTTCACTAACCCTAGAAACTATGCAGTAACCTATTATAAAATCCTCGAGAAGGTTTCTTGACACCTAGGGCTGGGCTGAAGGAACTCTAAAAATGACATACATTTTAAAACCTTGAAAAAAATTGTGAAAATTGGTATAGAAGTGAGTATTCTTAGCGATCGGTTGTAAACCAATCCATGGCGAAAAAAAATTGTCCAGTAACTTTTTATCAAAGCCTAACGGAGATTTTCTGTTCGGCTGAAAAACCTGAATAATGACAATAAATGTTTAAAAAAATTGTAAGTTTTGTAAAGAAAAATGCTAAAATTCGTGGTGTTGAAATCTAGAAAAACATTCCATTCTATTTAGAAAACTATACAGTAACCTATTGTCATACCCTGGAGGAGGTTCCTCGGCTCTTGAAGCTGGAGAAACCTGACAACGTTTTCTTGAAATAAGAACTTGAAAAAAAAGTGAAAATTTATCAAAAGTGCTAAAATTTGTGATAATAAAAAGTTTGAAACTATTCCATGGCCAATAAAAAATTTTCAGTGACTTATTCTTGAACCCTTGAGGAAGTTTTCGTGCCCCTGGGTCTGCAAAAAACTAAAAAATGAATGTCAAAAAAATTTGCACGTTTTGTCAAAACAATGGTAAAATTCTTGATGTTGAAATGTTGACTCCATTTCACTCACACTAGAAACTATGCAGTAACCTATTATAAAACCCTCGAGAAGGTTTTTTGACACCTAGGGCTGGGCTGAAAGAACAAAAAATGACAAAAATTTTAAAACCTTGAAAAAAAATTGTGAAAATTAGTTTAAAAAATGAATGTTTTTAGCGATCGGTTGTAAACCAATCCATGGCCAAAAAATGTCCAGTAACTTTTTATCAAACTCTAACGGAGATTTTCTGTTCGGCTGAAAAACCTGAATAATGACAATAAATGTTTGAAAAAATTTTAAGTTTTGTAAAGAAAAATGCTAAAATTCGTGGTGTTGAAATCTTGAAAAACAATCCATTCTATTTAGAAAACTATACAGTAACCTATTGTCATACCCTGGAGGAGGTTCCTCGGCTCTTGAGGCTGGAGAAACCTGACAACAATTTTCTTGAATATAGAACTTGAAAAAAAGTGTAAATTTATCAAAAGAATTGCTAAAATTTGTGATATTAAAAAGCTTGAAACTATTCCATGGCCAATAAAAACATTTCAGTGACTTATTCTTAAGCCCTTAAGGAAGTTTTCGGGCCCCTGGGTCTGTAAAAAATCGAAAAATGAATGTCAAAAAAATTGTACGTTTTGTCAAAACAATGGTAAAATTCTTGATGTTAAAATGTTGACTCCATTTCACTAACACTAGAAACTATGCAGTAACCTATTATAAAATCCTCGAGAAGGTTTCTTGACACCTAAGGCTGGGCTGAAAGAACTCTAAAAATGACAGACATTTTAAAACCTTGAAAAAAATTGTGAAAAATGGTATAGAAGTGAGTATTCTTAGCGATCGGTTGTAAACCAATCCATGGCGAAAAAAAATTGTCCAGTAACTTTTTATCAAAGCCTAACGGAGATTTTCTGTTCGGCTGAAAAACCTGAATAATGACAATAAATGTTTAAAAAAATTGTAAGTTTTGTAAAGAAAAAAGCTAAAATTCGTGGTGTTGAAATCTAGAAAAACATTCCATTCTACTTAGAAAACTATACAGTAACCTATTGTCATACCCTGGAGGAGGTTCCTCGGCTCTTGAAGCTGGAGAAACCTGACAACGTTTTCTTGAAAATAGAACTTGAAAAAAAGTGTAAATTTATCAAAAAATTGCTAAAATTTGTGATATTAAAAAGTTTGAAACTATTCCATGGCCAATAAAAACTTTTCAGTGACTTATTCTTGAACCCTTAAGGAAGTTTTCGTGCCCCTGGGTCTGTAAAAAATGAAAAAATGAATGTCAAAAAAATTTGCACGTTTTGTCAAAACAATGGTAAAATTCTTGATGTTAAAATGTTGACTCCATTTCACTCACACTAGAAACTATGCAGTAACCTATTATAAAACCCTCGAGAAGGTTTTTTGACACCTAGGGCTGGGCTGAAAGAACAAAAAATGACAAAAATTTTAAAACCTTGAAAAAAAATTGTGAAAATTAGTTTAAAAAATGAATGTTTTTAGCGATCGGTTGTAAACCAATCCATGGCCAAAAAATGTCCAGTAACTTTTTATCAAACTCTAACGGAGATTATCTGTTCGGCTGAAAAACCTGAATAATGACAATAAATGTTTGAAAAAATTTTAAGTTTTGTAAAGAAAAATGCTAAAATTCGTGGTGTTGAAATCTTGAAAAACAATCCATTCTATTTAGAAAACTATACAGTAACCTATTGTCATACCCTGGAGGAGGTTCCTCGGCTCTTGAGGCTGGAGAAACCTGACAACAATTTTCTTGAATATAGAACTTGAAAAAAAGTGTAAATTTATCAAAAGAATTGCTAAAATTTGTGATATAAAAAAATTTGAAACTATTCCATGGCCAATAAAAACTTTTCAGTGACTTATTCTTAAACCCTTAAGGAAGTTTTCGGGCCCCTAGGTCTGTAAAAAATTAAAAAATGAATGTCAAAAAATTGCACGTTTTGTCAAAACAATGGTAAAATTCTTGATGTTAAAATGTTGACTCCATTTCACTAACACTAGAAACTATGCAGTAACCTATTAAAACCCTCGAGAAGGTTTCTTGACACCTAGGGCTGAAAGAACTCAAAAAATGACAAACTTTAAAACCTTGAAAAAAATTGTGAAAATTAGTATAAAATTGGTGTTTTTAGCGATCTGTTGTAAGCCAATCCATGGAAAAAAAAGTCCAGTAACTTTTTATCAAACCCTAAGGGAGATTTTCTGGTAGGCTGAAAAACCTTAATAATTACAATAAACGTTAAATTGAAAAAAAAATTGCAGGCTTTTTTTTAAAAAAACCGCTAAAATTCGTTGTGTTGAAATTTTGAAAAACATTCCATTCTATTTAGAAACTATACGGTAAAATATTGTCATACCCAAGAGGAGGTTCCTCAGCTCTTGAGGCTGGACAAACCTAACAAAAAGTTTCAAATAACTAGAAAAGAAAAATTGCTAAAATTTGTGATATTAAGAAGTTTAAAACTATCCCATGGCCAATAAAAATTTTTCAGTGACTTATTCTTAAACCCTTGAGGAAGTTTTCTGGCCCCTGTGTCGGTAAAAAATTGAGAAATGAATAAAAGTCAAAAAAATTGAAAAACTTTGCACGTTTTGTCAAAAAATGGTAAAATTATTGTTAAAATGTGGACTCCATTTCACTAACAATAGAAACTATGCAGTAACCTATTATAAAACCCTCGAGAAGGTTTCTTGACACCTAGGGCTGAAAGAACTCAAAAAATGACAAACTTTAAAACCTTGAAAAAAATTGTGAAAATTGGTAAAGAAGTGAGTATTCTTAGCGATCGGTTGTAAACCAATCCATGGCGAAAAAAAATTGTCCAGTAACTTTTTATCAAATCCTAAAGGAGATTTTCTGGTAGGCTGAAAAACCTTAATAATTACAATAAACGTTAAATTGAGAAAAAATTGCAGGTTTTTTAAAAAAACCGCTAAAATTCGTTGTGTTGAAATTTTGAAAAGCATTCCATTCTATTTAGAAACTATACGGTAAATTATTATCATACCCAAGAGGAGGTTCCTCGGCTCTTGAGGCTGGACAAACCTAACAAAAAGTTTCAAATAACTAGAAAAGAAAAATTGCTAAAATTTGGGATATTAAAAAGTTTAAAACTATCCCATGGCCAATAAAAATTTTTCAGTGACTTATTCTTAAACCCTTGAGGAAGTTTTCTGGCCCCTGGGTCTGTAAAAAAATTGAAAAAAGAATAAAAGTCAAAAAAAGTGAAAAACTTTGCACGTTTCGTGAAAAAATGGTAAAATTATTGTTAAAATGTGGACTCCATTTCACTAACACTAGAAACTATGCAGTAACCTATTATAAAACCCTCGAGAAGGTTTCTTGACACCTAGGGCTGAAAGAACTCAAAAAATGACAAACTTTAAAACCTTGAAAAAAATTGTGAAAATTAGTATAAAATTGGGTGTTTTTAGCGATCTGTTGTAAGCCAATCCATGGAAAAAAAATGTCCAGTAACTTTTTATCAAACCCTAAGGGAGATTTTCTGGTAGGCTGAAAAACCTTAATAATTAAAATGAACGTTAAATTGAAAAAAAAATTGCAGGTTTTTAAAAAAAACCGCTGAAATTCGTTGTGTTGAAATTTTGAAAAGCATTCCATTCTATTTAGAAACTATACGGTAAATTATTGTCATACCCAAGAGGAGGTTCCTCGGCTCTTGAGGCTGGACAAACCTAACAAAAAGTTTCAAATAACTAGAAAAGAAAAATTGCTAAAATTTGGGATATTAAAAAGTTTAAAACTATCCCATGGCCCATAAAAATTTTTCAGCGACCTATTCTTAAACCCTTGAGCAAGTTTTCTGGCCCCTGGGTCTGTAAAAAATTGAAAAAAGAATAAAAGTCAAAAAAAGTGAAAAACTTTGCACGTTTCGTGAAAAAATGGTAAAATTATTGTTAAAATGTGGACTCCATTTCACTAACACTAGAAACTATGCAGTAACCTATTATAAAACCCTCGAGAAGGTTTCTTGACACCTAGGGCTGAAAGAACTCAAAAAATGACAAACTTTAAAACCTTGAAAAAAATTGTGAAAATTAGTATAAAATTGGGTGTTTTTAGCGATCTGTTGTAAGCCAATCCATGGAAAAAAAATGTCCAGTAACTTTTTATCAAACCCTAAGGGAGATTTTCTGGTAGGCTGAAAAACCTTAATAATTACAATGAACGTTAAATTGAAAAAAAAATTGCAGGTTTTTAAAAAAAACCGCTGAAATTCGTTGTGTTGAAATTTTGAAAAGCATTCCATTCTATTTAGAAACTATACGGTAAATTATTGTCATACCCAAGAGGAGGTTCCTCGGCTCTTGAGGCTGGACAAACCTAACAAAAAGTTTCAAATAACTAGAAAAGAAAAATTGCTAAAATTTGGGATATTAAAAAGTTTAAAACTATCCCATGGCCAATAAAAATTTTTCAGTGACTTATTCTTAAACCCTTGAGGAAGTTTTATGGCCCCTGGGTCTGTAAAAAATTGAAAAACGAATGTCAAAAAAATTTGCACGTTTTGTCAAAACAATGGTAAAATTCTTGATTTTAAAATGTTGAATCCATTTCACTAACACTAGAAACTATGCAGTAACCTATTATAAAACCCTCGAGAAGGTTTCTTGACACCTAGGGCTGAAAGAACTCAAAAAATGGCGGTTTTTCAAAAAGCTTGAAAAAATTGTGAAAATTAGTATAAAATTGAGTGTTTTTAGCGATCGGTTGTTCGAACGTAGCCACGGTGTGTGTGTGTGTGTGTGTGTGTATGTGTGTGTGTGGGAGGGGGTCACCGAGGGGGCTGATGGAGAGGGAGGAGGCAGTGGGGGCAACAACGCGGTGGGGGGGGGGGGTGAGGCAATAGTGGCGGGGGTTCAACAGTGGGGGTGTCTTCAACCTCCCTTCCGCCCTTCACACCATACGTATAAGTCTCCAAAACAGTTTGAGCTGACAGAGAGTTTAAAGACTCTAAGAGCACTTAATGCCTGCTGGGCGCTACCTGTTTATCCCGTTTTTGAGGACAAAGTCAAAAGAGTCAGACGAAAAATCGATCAAGCAAAAAATCGCATTAAAAAAAGATTGACAGGACTAATATAATTGCTACAAACTTCGTTTGAGAGCAATTAAAAAGACAGCGCCCAATACAATTCAAATTCTTTGAATCGTAAAAAAGGAGTGCGCCTAAATAATAGCCGTTGAGAGGCTGACGGCGGCTATTAATTACATTATTCGACAAATTCTTCACTTTTGAATGATAGTGCAAGCAAGGCATGTCAAACATTGAAATATCAAAGGCTTAATAATCTGATCATGGCTTATCCAGGAAGAGAGAACATAGCCGGCAGATTGCCGGAATAGCTGCGAAAGAATAGACCTGCATGCCATATAATAGAGATAGAAACAGATACAGATCTAAATTGAAAAAAAAACAACGCCGCTCAAAAAGCTAGGTAAAAAACATTCAGCGATAAATTAATAAAGCTTGTTAAAATTCATTCCGAAGAAGCCTCGTATTAGGACCTTTACTGCACAAATGAGTTCCTTTGACCTTACACAAATTCAAATTAAACTTAAGTTTTAAAGTGCAAAAGTCATTTTATTGAGTGAGGTAAGTCACGTATGATCAAAATCTAATCACAAATAACCTAAAATCTTTCGCAAAAGCGAGTGAGAAATGACGTCACGCGCGCAAATGCCGTTAGTGAGAGGAAGAAGTCATTCAGAAAATTTGACTTTTTCAGCTTTGCGGTGTGAACAAATGTAAAACGAAAAAAGAGCGTCAGACGACGAAACAAAAAACCAAGAGCACCGCAATATAGCTACGCTCAGCTTACAGCTTCGCAGCTATAATAAAAGAAGCTCAAGTTTTTTTCGTTAAGGCCAAAAGAAATTGATAAGAAAGCGATTATATCATTGTTTGTTCTGTACCAATTTTTTTTTGAAAAAACGCTTCGCAAATACACACAAACTTCATGTGAAACAAAAATTTGAAGCGAATAAAATTGATTTGGATCTCAATTCGCAACTGGAGACAGTCGCATGAATGAAAAGGAATAAATTTTGCCAATGGCCTAAATATAAATCGTTTCACATTGACTTAAAAAAGACTTTATTTCGACCCATAACACGAAACTCGACTCTCTGATATATGGTCACTTCAGAGTCCACAGTAAAATAACAATAAAGCCTAATAAAATAATTAGGGATTCATTTACTGTTTGTTTTAAAAATTTGCATTACCAAGATAATTCTCCGGAAATCTCAAAATAGTTTTTGAGTCCAATCTACACAAAAAGGAGCATTGAAACTAATTTAAAATTATGTACTAAATTCAATCACTCCAAGGTTTGCAAAATCTTAGAGAGACCCAAAAACATGCCACCGAATTTCTTCCAGGCGAAAACATTTTGCAGCCGAAAACAATTTTGGTTTCTAAAATGTAAATTCTGCTGGAAACCTCGCTGAAATATAGCAATACCACTTTGACAATCATGAGAACTAACAAGTTAAGCTTTAAATTCAAAATGAAGTCGCATTTTTAAAAATAATTTTAAAGCCCGTGGACTCTCAAAGAGAGCAGTTACTATGTTCGAAAGTTTTCTTTCTGACAGGAAACAGTGATCTTTTCAACGAAAATTATACGATTAATGTAACTTTAGGACAGGGCGTTCCTCAAGTGGCACTTTTAGTACTCCTTCGTTTTTTTATATACGAATGGCTTTAAATAAAAAGTAGTGAAGTTTAACATAAATCAGTTTGCACTGATACAAATTTTCATTGTACAAATGAAATCATGGATGAATTATAAAAACGGAAGTCTTATAAAAATACAGCGGTAATTGCAACAAAATGAATTAACAATAAATTTAGAAGAACGAAACTACTCTTCGCGCGGGACTAACTACAAACATAACAGACAGTCCGGGAACTGGCGAGGAGTTAGCTTCCGTCAGTAGCGGCTAGCTTCAAATGAGCATTTCAACTGAGAGAAACTATGCTAGGAGCACCATGTGAGGCGAACAATTATTTGAATGGAAATTTTGTCGAAAAAACTGTCGAACTGAAAAATTAACATTACTCGAAGCAAGCAAAAAGGATACAAAAATTAATAAACCCCCAGTTGATAAGATCAACAAAATCTTTGGTAAACTACAAACAAATGTTAAAACAAAATCAATTACAGCAGTTTAAATTTGTTCTACTGGAAAACATTGGGGGGGGGGGCTTTAAAAATACAACAGCCTGCGGAACCTTCATGTTTTCATTTAAGGATCTAAGAAATAGTAATTGCAAATTTATATTTGGTTTGATTGAAACTTGTATTTACCTATTAAAAACATTCAGAAGTTCAAAATGAGAATAGCAAAACCCTATTAACCTGGACATCATTAAATAATCGGGAAAGGGCATCAAATCCTCCCGGGAGGTTCTCCAGATTAGACATGGCTCTATCTTGGTGTCGGATCATCTCTTCCCTCATGGCAGGGTTCCTTGCAATCTCCATCGTCTGCCGCATCAGATTTGGGTTGTTCAAAAGATGGTTGATCTCAGGGTTTTGCTGAAACAATTAGGCCAAATGAGCCCTTTTAACATCTTGTCACATTTCTGAAATCGTTAGCTCGATTATCTCAAGAAAATATAAAAGTCACAAAAAATTGTTGATAAACTTAAAAATTGTCGAATCGTGTTAGAAAACAAAAAATCTTGTCACAATGGATGATTTTTCGTCCGATGTTTAAAAGATTTTTCGTTTTCTGACACGATTCAGCAATTGGACCAAACCAAACTTCGTTTGACTCTCAGAATGAAATCACAGTGTTCTTACTTCTAAAAGAAACAATCCCTTTACCACTTTCTCATTCTTCAAAAAATTATGGGGGGGGGGGGGGTAAATTGGGAGGGAGGGCTAAGTGGGAGGGTGAAAGCAAACACATTTTTATTTATTTTAGAACTAACAGGCATATATAACTAACAGGCATATTCGGGTGTCTCCTCTTAAAAACAATGCCCCTATAACCATTTCAAATTACCAACTGAATAGGAAAGCATCTGACAGAAGCATTCATCACTCAGCTATCAGTCCCCAGTAATTTCCTATCTGACAATCGCTTTTAATTTAGCAAGAAACTTAATTTTGGAGTGAGAGCAATTGTGATTAGTCAAAAATGAAGCAGAGAGGCGTGAAAAAGTCACCTGAAAAGTCAAAGAATGTTCTAGCTCAAATGCACAAAAATGGCCAGGCAAAAATTTTCCATCGCAATTACAAAAAAGAACTCAAAATGGCAATTTAAAGTCTGATAGATATATGCTAAATATGGTACATGTAAATGGATACATTTAATAGCGAACAAATGTAAGACGACCCGTTTGAAACCATAAAGTTCGAGTTAAAACAACATAGCCGACAGATTGCCAGAAAAAGCCGCATAGCTCCATAGATGAGCAGTCCCACAAAGATATTAACCTAGCTGGCAGATTTTAGAAAATATCCGCGATAGCTTTGTAGATATGCAGTCTCAAACAGATAAAAGAAACCGACAAAAAACTTCTTCATTAAATGCTGAGATCTTAAATTTTGATTAGGAATTTAATTAACTTTTTGCTGATTCTATTAGTTGCTCACAAATACCCTTCAATTAGAGTGACACACACTCACTTGACCTTATCTCATTAAATTGAAGTAAAAATCAAATGTAGAAGAAAAGTCAATTTCAAATTGAAGAAGTCACTTTTGAGGGTGAGGTAAGTCACGTGTGACCAAAAACTTTATCACCCAAATGACAAACACTCTCACCTATGAGAGAAAAATGGCGTCACGCATGCAATTTGGTTGAAATTGAATGATCGAATGAACAAAAAAAGCAGATTTGTGACGTCATATGGTCTTAACAAAAATATTGAGGAAACAAAGAACACCAAGAGAAGGCCAATAGTAGCCCCAGCTATAGGTTTAAGGCTACTAACAACTGCTTTGAAAACAGCCGCAATAGCCGCGTAGATCTGCAGTCTAAGACGGCAAAAAACGACCACACATTCACTTGACCTTATCTCTTTGAATTCAAGTAAAGAAAAGTCGATTTCAAAGAAAAGTCAATTTCAAAGTGAAGTCATTTTTGACAGTGAGTTAAGTCACGTGTGAACGAAAACTTAATCACGCGATTGAACAAAAAACTCGCTCCAATAAGAGTGAAAAATGACGTCACGCACGCACTTCAGTTGAAATTGCATGAACGAATAAACAAAAAGAAGATTTGAAGTGGTTGTGACGTCATATGGCCGTAACAAAATTCTTGACGAAATAGAAAAAACCAAGAGAAGGCCTAAACACTAGTTTACACGTGCGGCATTAACTCTTACATCCTGTTTCCGTGACACTTAACTGATTAAAAACCGAAGATTTTCGTGTCATGAAAAAAGTCAATGCAATGAGATCAATTATGGCAATCCGCTATAGCTTCGCGGTTTTTAAGAATAGTTCCTTGATGCGGTTACCTGAATGATTTGCTGCATTTGTGGGTTGCTCATCATGAGATTTCTCATCAGGTCAGGATTGCTCATCATATTTTGAACCATCGGATCGTCCATAATTTGCCTCAAAAGTTGTGGGTTGTCTAAAGAAAGAGGTTTAATTTGCTTAACGTCCCAAGAAAATAAAAATTTAATCGGCACTGCGATAATTGAAAATGAATTGCACGAGCCTTACAAAACGCTTGACTAAAGAACTATCGAACCGATCGATCAACGATGACCAAACTACAATACGGCTGCTTGCTAATGATCGCAAAAATTTATTCAACTGAAACGTGCTTTATTCTACGTGATCGGACAATGCTAACTTCTGCTGAGCACAACGTAAAATCATCTTCATTACGTAACACAACAAACAGGCACTTCGGTTAATTGAACACCTGATTTTCCATTCGTTTATAAGAACTTGTCAGAGCAATTTCATTCATTCATTTTACACAGGCCGGGTTTAAGCCCGAAGCGAACAAGATAAAGTTTTTAAGCGTTACCTCGCATCTGCTGCTGCATTTGTCTCTGCATCTGCGCAAAATCGCTTCCACCTCCGGCACCAAAAAGATTAAAACCAGCACCAGGTGATCTAGTATTTCCAGCACTTGATGTCGTGTTACTTGTGGGAGCACCAGGGGTTGAGGACATATTAGGAGTCGAAGTTGAGTTTTCAGTAGTGGTGTTGTTGCTCGTTGTAGTTGCAGTAGAGCCGGCAGTTTGATTCTGGCCTCTTATTACCATGTGAATTGCGCAACCATCTTTAATTCCTGCAAAAGAATCATATATATGAAATTTTCTGCTTATAAGAGAAAATTTGTTAAGAACAGAGCTGCGAATGGGATGAATAATGCGCGAATCTTGTTTCAAACCCGATCAGTAATTTATTTTTGTAATGACTTGTTTCCTAGAACTCCATGAAAAACATAGTTTTTTTGCATCGAGCTACCAACACCCTGACTCTCACAATCTGCGAAACAAAAAGCGCCAAGTTTAAGGCTTCCAAATGAGGCAAACGCTTTATCTTATTTACTTCGTCGTTTTCTATCGTAAAACTCAAAGTGTAAATCATATGTAATACGAAACTGCTTACTATTTTTATCAAGCTAAACAATGAACAAATCCATATTTCTCTGACAATAATTAGAAAATAGAAGCTTTCATTTTCAGAATAAAGATATCAATATTTAATGCTTCGGAAGTCTAATTACATCTATTCTCTATTACAATGACTTACCAAGTCCCGACAGACTTTCATCGTCCTTCAGAATTTTGCCTGCATAAATCAGAAGTATTGTTTTTCCAACGGCATTGTGTTTCTCAGCGACTAACTCTTTCACCTTAAACAAAAAATTCATCCTCTGAAGACGGGCTGAGTCAAATTATGAAAGGCTAAGAAACTATTTTTTTACTTTAGCTATGGTTTCATCTGGTTTAACTTCGACTCCTAGTCGATCTTTTGTTTCATCGGTCAGCTTATCGCTGGGCGTCTTGATGAAAATTTTGATAGTAGAGCTTTCCGACATTCAACCTAGAAACTCAAACAAATCTGACAAAAGAAAAGCTGCGAAATAAAAACAGGAAAAAATGAGAAAATAGAATTGATTATAAGATAACATATTTGAAAACATAACCGACTAATGTCGGGAGAGTTGCTCTCAAACGACTGGCGAGCGGTAGCAGCCAACTGGGCTTAGGGATGCTAGCATCGGGGGGGGGGGGGGGAGGGAGGAGGAGGTTCAAGCAATCGTTTGGGAGGCGGATGCGGCAGAATTAGGAGGGCTGGACGAGAGGGAGGCAGGGATTTGGAAAAATTAATTGGAATTGCAATAATTGCCAATTAATTGATTGCAATAATTGATTGGTGACCCCAATTTAATTGCAATAATTGATTGGAAATGCACAATTAATTGCCCAATAAATGGAAAAAATTAAAACAACATTCTCCCACATCGGAAACCTGAACTAGACGAAAAGTTCCCAGATTAAGATTTTGTGTCGCAGATCGTATGTAGTTTGACATATTTTAGTGTTGACCTGTTCGTCTTAGAAAGTTTCCAGTTGAAATATTGAATGATTCAGATAATGTAACCATTTGCGTTACTTTTTGGGTAAATCAAGGCTAAATTGTTTTAAAAAATTATTGATAGATGATCAAATTTAATTGATCAATAATTGCAATTATTGAAATATTTGATTTTTTGGTTTTGCCAATTAAATTAATTGATTGTTCCTCTTTTTGTCTAGCCAATTAATTGCAATTAATTTTTCCAAATCCCTGGAGGTAGGGGGAGTGGTCAAACTTTCAAGCTTAAGAACTGCCCGCCAAACCCTGAAATTATCTCTCTGAAATTTTGGTGAATCACATATTTAGAGACTAGTAAGACGCGAGGTTCTCACAGAGTTAAAAGAGGTCAAACGAAAAATTGATTTAAGCAAAAAATCGCATAAAAAAGACCACAGGAGTAACATAATTACTAAACTTCGCTTTAGAGCAATTAAAAATTTGGTCATTGTCAATTTCTGAGGTAAATACGGGTGGCCGCCGTATTGGCCGACAGGGCGTTTAGCCGACAACCAAAAAAATTGAGTAATTTAACCTACAATTTAAGTAAAATGAGCAATAAAATTTATTCTAAAGCTGTGATTGGCCAATTTAAAATACTTTCGTAAGCGGGCAAATATACCGACCGGTTTTTTCATCAACTAGTGTAACGAAGGTCTATCCGTGGTCGGACCGTATTTTACCGCATCTGGCCATGCCTCGCGGGCCATGGCCATGTCTCTTCGGCCCGTGGGACTTGATATGAATATCTCCCAACCGAACTACTGATTTAAGGACCAATTATTGACTTTTATTACCAATTATGAAAACTGTCGGCTAAATTTCTCATTTTTTGTCGGCTAAATGCCCTGTGGGCCAATTTTCCTAGCACCGTAAATACGTAACTTTTTTCGTAACGTATCTTTTAAACTTTAGAGCCTCTGAAATTTTTCGATCGATTCCGAGACCCAATCGAAAACCGTTCAGGGGCGCCAGTAAAAATGTTTAGATATCACTTAAATAAAAAAATAACTACCCCACAAGCTTAATGAATAGAAGTTTAGTTCAACCATCATGTAAGGAATTGAGGATCTTTCGTTTCTCCCCCTCCCAGTACGTTACGCACCCCACATGACAGAAAACGTGCTATTGCATACTAAATACGTAAAATATGGCACGTATGTATGAATGCAAACCATATGCACCCACTAAGAGAGAGAGAGAGAGAGAGAGAGAGAGAGAGAGAGAGAGAGAGAGAGAGAGGGGGGGGGGTCAAACGAAAAGTTCCTGAAATCAATCAGAAAGGAATTGGAAAACAAAATGCATACACGTGTTATGTTATGGAGTGCCAATTTGACCTTTACATTCCTAAGATGGTTTCCAACTAGAAAAAACCAAGTGAATTTGACATGCAGAACAGTGTTACAAAATGGATATTTGAATCAAAGTAGTAGTAGTAGTAGTAGTAGTAGTAGTAGCGAAGTCTTTAGGGATATACCATGGGTTTTCACCCTTTATGTCATTAATGAGTAAGTTTGGAATGTTGGTTACAGTTCGTGCATTGGCAGAGTATCCTCCAGGTACATAGATTGGCTTCGTTGAACTTTTCTAAGAATTTCCAAAATTGCTGTGTTATTCGTGCTTTTCTGTTTTCTTTCGTTGTTAAGTCGATATGTTTACTCAGAATGTTGTGCAGTGCAGAAAGGAACATAAAGAAATTGCTTCAGAGCCCGTAAACCATTAATACTTAATCTAAATGTATAAATGCATGATTTGGATCTTCTGCATTTCAATTACAAGGGAGAATATATATTTAAAAAAATTAAGAGGCAGCGGTTGTGGGGCCCCTTATCCCTTTGATGGTGACTATCATTATTGGCGATGAATCTTCACATCATGCACTACAAACAAGAGGCCCTCAACTACAAGAAAAAGCAGAAAATATAATTTTTCTTATTGATTTTCAGATAGTAGCTGAGGGTACTTGGTCCCTATATACTTTATTAAAACAATGTCATGCTTCTGCACAATCCAATCCAATGGCCATATGCAGAAGTGGATTGAACAAATGAAAAAAGCATTCGAACATGCATACAAAAACAAACTTGAAGGCATCGTCTTTCTGGGGGAGTGCAACGCTCGACATTGGTCCTGGGGAGACTCGAAGTACAGTTCACACGCGCAAATTTTACATGATAACCTCATTAATCTAATTACAATACTCAACGATGGACAACCCACCTTTCTCTCCAAAAATGGCAAGTGTAATCGACCTATGCATTCTTCAAGGCAGGGTCAGCAACTCCAATAACATATCCTTGACCACCGAAGATGAAACGGAACTATTCAATTGAGCACCCCTGAGTAGACATGTCCCAGTAATAGTTTCACAACACGGAAACGTCGAGCGAACCAAAACAATTACAAAACCACGGTTTGAAAAAGCCGATTGGGAAAATTGGTCACGGATACTCGAGGTATTGACGGAAACCGTTCAATTCAAGGGCGTCGTTCCCCATACCTGGGACACCATCAAGGAAGATATCGAGACTGCAGCAAGCAACACATATCGAAAAAAACTTGCCCACACAACAAACTGTTCTGGAATAAGCTATTCACAGAAGCCAGTAAAGAAAAATAAAAAGCATACGTAATGTGTTCAAGTACAAATCCTCTCCTAGGAATTGCATGGTTCTTGAGAGAGCAAAAAAAATCAAAAAATTTTTTACGAGACAAGGCCGCGGACTAGTTTGTTGTGATAAACTTATTAAATAGTCTCCGAGTGCACCCTGAGGCTATTTAATTCCGCTTGAGCTCTTGATTGTTGTTATTTACTGTGGTATCAGAGGCCGCACTTTGTTTGAGTAGCCCAGTTACCGGAGATTTCAGATTCTGGCGAAAAAAATTATACGAGTGTTATCTACAATTCCAACTTTGGTACCAAGCATTTGGCGAGAGAGTTTTCCGCGTCTGTTTGGTTGTTTTCCTACATTTTTGGTCATATCAAACTTTTTTTCTTGGCCAAACGTTTGGTGGGATTGAGATTTAAAAAAGGATTATCAATTTAAAACCTTCAGACGAACGTTTTCGAACTCTGAGTTCATCGTCAGGTTATAAACAATACAAAATGCTAAAATGAAAAGCCCTAAATGAAATGCAAAGCACTAAAATCAATCATTCAAGGAAATTTAAAACGAATTTTTACATATCTACAATCGTATCTAAAAAATATTTACATCTGAGTAAAAGTACATTTTCGACTTGATGTAGCGGATGCATATCGACATGTTTTTTTGTGGGATTGTTCTCCACATTTGTTTTACTAATTAGTTTAGGCCCCTAGCGGCCACTTTCCTGAGTCTCCCTTTGGTTACAAGGGTGCCCCCACCACCATTGACACCGCCCAAACCTCCCTGCAATTTTTGTAACCAGCCTTGCATTGTACTATTGAAATGTGTGTAATTAATTTTGTGTCAAATGTAAGAAAATATATGTTCACTTGTTTGAGAATTTCAATTACCGCAAATGTCAAAAGATTGTACTTCTGTACATGTGCTGATCGTACTCCTGTCTTTACTGCAGAACTATCTGCGCTGGATAGAAATACGGCCGATGAAAAAAATCTCGATTGTGTTGATTCTCTGATTCGCGAGATGACAATGCTACGCAATGAGATAGCGTTGATAAAGAAACCGGAATTTTTTCTAACAGTTGCAAAAAATTGACCCCACAGAAATCAAAACGACAGCTTATCCAGTTATCACAGTGCGACAGTAAACAAAAAGAGAAAGGCGGATGTATATGAAATGGAAACTGTAGAGAGAAAACTAAGATCAACTGAGGAGGTAAAATTTGGAACGGACCCCAATCCTCCAGTCATCAAGGGTGTTCAAGCCCCTCGAAGCGTCGTCATTTGTATATAGGTTGATTGATTCAGAACATTACAACATCAGAATTGAAGAAGTACTGTGGAGAAAATTACATTTAACTACTTCATATTCGCCAAATTCCGAAGTCAGAAGCTCGCGAAAAAGCTTTCCGTTGTGTATTTAAGTTTGATGTGAAGATAATTGAGTTACCTGATTTTTGGCCTGAAAGCGTTATGGTGTCAAATTTTTAACCAAATAAAGCTAAAATAAAGGACAAAAAAAGATCTACAGAACCAAATATTTTTCAGCTTCATGTACGCTCTGTCAGGAACAAAACGAAAGACGTAAATGCCCTCATGGCAATAAATGAAATTAGTTTCGGAGGATTTGTAGAATTGTGGATTACGAACAACTCATACGACGATTCTTTTCTAAAACAGTGTTGTCCTCCAGGATTTCTTTTCCATAGCGCACCAAGACTTAATAAAATTAAGTGGAATTTGCCTCTTTTACAGATGTGATCTCAATTCGGAAAATTTTGTAAAGTTTTCCTCTAGATTTTTGAATGGTGTTATGCCTCTTTAACTGTTGGGGCCACCAGTTATTTAGGAATAGCTGTTTATCGACCAATTTGATTAAGTGCTAAATCTTCCATTGATCACTGTACCATTCTTTGTGGAAAAAGGCTACAAAGCGACAAGATTGTTCTGCTGGGTGATTTTTACTTTTCAATTAAAGTAAGTAACGATGTATCGAAAATGTGAAACCCATTTTTCGAGGATCTCGGCTTGACCCACTACGTGTACGAGAGAAAGCATGGAAGTGTTGGGATTCTTGACGTTGTTATAGTGTGAAACAATATTTCAATTAATGTTAAATCGAATAGCTTTATTACTTCTTCGGACCATTGTTTATTTGCTTGTTGCACAGCAATGTGAAAGAACGCAAATCTCAACATCAATTGATGTAGAGAAAATGGATGAGGTTTGGTTCTAAATGTTTTAAAGCCATGCTTAATGACTGATGTTGCCTCAAAATTTGATGAAGCATGGGATATGTTTATAATATTTGAGAATTTTTTGGATTCCGTTCTAACACTCCAAAAAAACAAATAAAAACTAATAAATATCAATGCCCATTTTTCATGACGAGCGTTGATCAGACCGTAAATATGGACAGTCGAAAACATCTGTACTAAAATGAGGACATGAAAATTACCTATTTGTGTTTTGAGAAAAATTTAAAGGGAGTCGTAGATTATACATTGAGAATACGTTGATGAAAAATTGTTATCGTAAATAGTTTGCCACCATAAAATTGCTTCTTGGTCAAGATTTACAACATCTTCCAAATTAAAACAGCTGAAGGCAAAATTTTTCCACAGTCATTGCCAATGTTAAGCCCCACTTGTAGAAAGCAAACTCTGATAATGAAGTTTTTAAAACTAGCGACCCATATCAAACATAATTAACATTTCAAAACTATTAGAACTGGCGGCTTTCATGCAAATGCGTGAACATCGTGAAAAGAATAGTCTATTTAGTATAAAACAAAGTGCCTACAGATATTTTTTTGCTTCTCAATTTAGATAAGATAAAAAAAGCACTTTTTATATTGGACGTGATCTATCAGATGTCCTCGAAACTGTTGATCATGAATTAGTTCTTTCAATTCTTGAAACAGGTTTTTTAAAAAGATAGTGTGCTTATATTTTTAAATAGTTATCTGAATATTAGATCTCAATAAGTGTTGGTTGATGTTGAATATTCGATGCCAAGAACTATAGAAAACTGGTTTTCTTCAAGGATCTCTTCTAAGTCCTGTTCTTTTTTGATGCTATCTTGTTCTTTTGAAAGTTTTCTTTGAACGTCTTGATGTCAATTATCATTTTTTTGAAGGACACTGCAATCTATTTTTTTTACCGTGCTTCAATAAATCAAGGGGCTATTGGTTTGTCACGTTCGACCCTGCAAAAGTGGTTAAATGTTGATAAGCTCAAATAAATTAAAAAAACTGTGTACATGTTTAATAGTTGAAATAATTATTTAAATAGCGATATTTAATTTCCCGCAGAGGCCAATTTCTCTAGCAATATTAATTTGTTGGGCTTCAACTTAGATTCCAGACTTTGATACACCATACAAAGTTCTGTGTGAAGTAGATGTTGTTTTTTCCTGCTAAGAATTCATGCCATCGGAGATACAGTCGCCAAAATGTCGTTCATCGAGTTAGTTTGGGTAAAGATTTCTCCACGACTAGATCACTGCAACTCACTGTACTATTGACTACCGGTGTATAGTATACATAAATTACAGCTTATAAGCAACTCAGCATGTTGTCTCATTTTCAGGCTACCACTTGGTTCACCAACAGCAAATTATACCAAAGAGCTTCTTTGACTACCCATGAGACTAAATGTCATCTAAAAAATTCTACTTTTTGGTCACCGTTTGGTTCACCATCCGTGGAAAATTCCCGTGTATCTTGGCGCATTAGTCTTCCAAAGTGATAAGGTAACTAGATGCTGATATGCGTACAATTTGAAAGTTTCCAATGTCAGGAGTGCATTTGGGTGGAAGTCCTTAAGTTTTGCTGTTCCTTTTGAATGGAATATGTTTCTTTTTGGAATGAAACTAATTCACCATGAGTTTGATTAGCAGAAAAAATCTTAGATCTTTTTATTAAATGTTTGATTTTGAATGCTTTTTTGAGTTTGTAAATATTGCGTAAACCTATAATAATGATATTAATAATAAAACTAATAATAAGAATAATAATAATAATAATAATAATAATAAAAATAATAATAATTATAATAATAATAATAATCATAACAATAATAATAATAATAATAATATTAATAATAATAATAATAATAATAAGAATAATAACAATAATAATAATAATAATAATAATAATAATAAAAATAATAATAATAATAATGATAATAATAATAATAATAATAGTAATAATAATAATAATAATAATAATAATAATAATAATAAAAATGATAATAATAATAATGATAATAATAATAATAATAATAATAATAATAATAATAATAATAATAATAATAATAATAATAATAATAATAATTTTAAATGGATGGTCAACCATTTAGGAGATCAAGGTCAGCAGAAAAGAAAAGTAACTGCGATTCCTTAAAGAAAATCTTGGTAAACTTTTCCAAAAAGCCCTCAGCACGCAATATTTGAAGATATTACAGAAAATGAAATGGATAAAGCTATTCCAGTTGGCAGTGAATGCTCCTCAGTGGACAATGACATAATTCAATCAAGATATCCCGGCCCTAAGTTCAAGAGCTTACTTCTGCAGCATTACAACGAGTGCTGGCAGAAATTCAATTGGCTTTGGATAAAAGCAAGGATATCGATCATCAGAAAACCGAACTAAAAACCGAAGAACTCGAAGCAAAACACATCAAGCTAATTTCTCATAAAAATCCCATCTGCCTAAAGTTTCGGCAAAGATAATTTCGAAAAAAAATTCTGTGTTGAAAATTTGAAAAAAAGATTTTTCTCACTTCATCAATTGATTTTTGGATGAGTTGGAAGACTGATCATCAATATTAAGTATCTTTTGGGCGACATTGATAACATTTCCACTTTTAAGCTCATGGAGACAATCTATGAACGACTCAAAACAATAAACTTTTTCGATTTTAGGAACCAAACAGTCGGTAGCAAATTCATTTGATTATTTATTTTAGAATTTCAAGGAGACAGAGCGACAATGTGTCAGACACGCCAGGACATACCAATTTTTAAACGTACATACAAATTGAAGGGCTTGGGTAACTCTAAGAATAGGTAAGCACCTAAATCCTAGCGGCCTTAGGGACTTAGTGCCCTGACACAAAAACACTTGTGCCCTTGTTCTAGGCACAAGTCCCGAGAGGGGCTAAGTATGTGTTAGCACATTAATCTTAGCGGCCCGAGGAGGCTAAGATTCATGTGCTAACTTATTTAGAGATCAAAAGGGCATGAAGGGGGTTAAACTTTAAATAATATTGAAACTAAGAGTATAGTTTTGCCAATTAATAAATGAGATTCAATTTCTGTTTTCGTATTCGCCAATTGTTTCCATTTCCAAGGCGAGGCAAACGCTTTTGTTTCAAGTTTTTATGGGAAAAATCAAAAGTCGTAGTGGGTTTAGCCTCACCACCAAAAACTATGTTTCCTTACTGCGAGCGGACCGCTAAGTTAGGCCGCTATGTTAGGGCCGCAAAACTTAGCATTCATTTTTGCACGTGCTAATTGCTAATTGAACGTTCTTTAGTGTCTTCAAATTCTAGCGACCAAAAAAATTTGTACCCTGGGTTCTCTAAGCAGCGTTTCAATAAAATCATTGGTTGGTCTAGGTTGCATTGGTGACACTTTTCCTGTTCAAACCCGACCATTACTTGGACAGAATTGGCTTTCACCACTGTCCGGGAATTGGTGCTTCTGGGCTTGCTTTGAAGATTGAGAGCATCGTTCTTCGAGTTGAAGTAGATGTGGATTTTTGGGTAAATAGCTTTTTTCTGTTTAGCAAACCGGTTTTCATGTTTTTTTAAGTAATTTTGAACGCGCGGAGAGCATGAAAGTTTTGGTCGGCTCTGCCATTTTTCATTAAGTAATTTGATTGATTTTTTTTGCCACTGTTTTGTTTTCGAAAACAATAGCAATCAATTTTTTTTCTAAGTAATGAATTAGCTGTTTCTACGTTATTTCTATGCCCTAAAGAAGAAGAACTGTCAATCTCGACATGCAGATAGTTAAAGTCGATAATCATGTCTCTCTCTCTGCTTTTCAATTACAATGGCATTTCAAATCCGATAGGTTCAACAATTCTTCAAACCTGCAAACTATTTTGCAAGGAAAGAAAATTTTTTTCAAGAAATTGTACAGTCCATTCTAAATCACTTTTTAGGCAAAAGAGAACAGAACTCTTGGTTGGTTTCCTCAAACCCCATCTGAAGCAGTGTAACTTTCTCCTGAACAAGAGTATGAGGAAAGAGGCACATGAACATCACCTGAATCGGAACGCCAGAGACCAAAGGAAAAAGTTAAGGCAAAATGAACGTCGAAAAAAAAGAATTCTGAAATTGAAAAATGAATATTCTCACTTCATCAACTGATTTTTCGATGAGTGGGAAGACTGAGTGGGAATATCATCAATATTAAGTATCTTGTGGCCAACATTGATAACATTTCTACTTTTAAGCTCGCGGAGACAATCTATATACGACCCATGAACAATAAACTTTTTCGATTTTAAGAACCAAACAGTCGGTAGGATATTCATATGATTATTTTTTGGGAAACTCAAGGAGACAAGGAGCCAATGTGTTAGACACGCCAGGACATACAAACTTAAAAACGTACCTACAAATTGAAGTGCTTTGGAAACTCTAAGTATAGGTAAGCACATGAATCTTAGCGGCTCTAGGGACTTAGTGCCCCGACAAGAAAGCGCTTGCGCCCGAGTGCTGGGCACAAGGCACGAGAGGGGCTAAGTATATGTTAGCACATTAATTTTAGCGGCCCAAGGAGGCCAATATTCATGTGCTAACTTATTTAGAGAACAAAAGGGCACGAAGGGGTTTGAACTTTAACTAAAATTGGAATTAGGAGTAAATTTTTGCAAATTAATAAATGAGAAGTTTTCGTCAATATTTTTTTCCGTTTTTGCCAAACTATTCCGTTTCCATGGCGAGGCAAGTGCTTTTGTTTCAAGTTTTTGTGGGAAATTTCAAAAGTTTGAGTGGGTTTGGCCTCACCGCCAAAAATTGTTTCCTTACTGCGAGCGGGACGCTAAGATAGGGCCGCTAAGTTAGGGCCGCTAAGTTAAGGCCGCAAAACATATCATTCAACTTTTGCACGTGCTAATTGCTAATTGAACGTTCTTTAGTGTCTTCAAATTCTAGCGACCAAAAAAATTTGTACCCTGGTTTCTCTAAGCAGCGTTTCAATAAAATCATTGGTTGGTCTAGGTTGCATTGGTGAAACTTTTCCTGTTCAAATCCGACCATTACTTGGACAGAATTGGCTTTCACCACTGTCCGGGAATTGGTGCTTCTCGGCTTGCTTTGAAGATTGAGAGCATCGTTCTTTTACTCGAGTTGAAGTAGATGTGGATTTTTTGGTAAATAGGTTTTCTGTTTAGCAAACCGGTTTTCATGTTTTTTAAGTAATTTTGAACGCGCGGAGAGCATGAAAATTTTGGTCGGCTCTGCCATTTTTCATTAATTAATTTGATTGATTTTCCTTGCGACTGTTTTGTTTTTGAAAACATAGCAATCATTTTTTTCTAAGTAATGCATTAGCTGTTTCTACGTTATTTCTATGCCCTAAAGAAGAAGAACTGTCTTTCTCGGCATGCATATAGTTACTATTGATAATCATATCTCTCTCTCTCTCTTTGATTTTTGTTTGGAAACTTCTTGGCATACAAGGAAATGAAATGGAAATGCAAAATAAACCGAGCAGCTTCTCCCAATTGCAAATGTAAAACTTCAAAGGAAAATTCATCTCACTTTTTCTTCGCTTGCAAAACCACGATCGAGCGCAGCCCTAGCTACTTTTATCTATAACTTCGGTAAACTGCAAGACTATCCTTCATTTGATGCTGCTAACGACACTGAGTCAAAAAATCCCCTAAAGCAAATGAGGCGGGTGAAACCATCGCCAATAATGAGGGGCTCAACAAGAATATATATATATATATATATATATATATATATATATATATATATATATATCTGCATGTGTAACAATCACAATAAATTTGGCGCGTTCAGATGTTGGTCTCAGTTTCAGACGAAGCGTCTTTGACAAATTTCCACATGATCTTATTTCAGAATTCAGTCCTGCAGGTCAACAAACGTCATTTTGCTTCCTGAGTCGGTTAAATACCTTTCATGTTCTAAACAAAAATTCACTTCGACGTCCTCAGTACTTCTCGTCGGCAACTTGAGAACTTCACGTTTTACACAGTCAGTCTGTACATGATTTCAATTCAGAATTCAGTCCTGCAGGTCAACAAACGTCATTCTGCTTCGTGAGTCGGTTTAATACCTTCCATGTTCTAAACACAAATTCACTTCGACCTCCTCAGTGCTTCTCATTGGCAACTTGAGAACTTCACGTTGTACACAGTCAGTCTCTTCAAACTCAGGCGGTATAACATCAGAGTTTTTGTCATCAACAAGTCTCACAAAAGAAACATCCAAGAACACTATTAACATCGGCAAAAAAGAATATTCTGGGGTCTCAACTCTTTTGTATAACAAGTTAACAAGCCATGAAGAAGAACTGGAAGTAAACACACCAGGCATAATTCTCACTGTCAGACCAGATTTCGAATTCCTGCGTGGCATTTTTAGAACTCGATTGGCCCAGCAAACTCTGAAGTCCACATGAGGTGTCCATTAACGTTCTTTGTTGACGGTAACTCCCAAGTCCTTGATTGCAGTCTTATACCCAGAAATTTCGGCTGGGATTGAGTTCGTTGAAAATCGACTTGAGCACACTTGTCTATGGCTAGATCCATTTTGTTTCGTCTCACCCATTTCTCTACTACGCGTTGATCATATTGTCAGCTCCAAAATGTTTTTCATGTACACAAGTTTAAGATCGTCTGCAAAAAAATTACTCTGTTAAAACCAAAAAAATGCCTTAGAGCCCTTAAACCAATAATATTTAGTCTAAATGTATGAATGCATGATTTGGATCTTCTGCTTTTCAATTACAATGGAGAATATATCAAAATCAAAAAAAATTACGAGGCAGTGGTTGTGGGGCCCTTATCTCCATGATGGTCACTATGATTATTGGAGATAAATCCTCATTTCATACAATAAAGACTAGACTTTATTAATATTGTTATTGATTTTCAGATAACAGCTGAGGGGACTTGGTCCCTATAAGCTTTATTAAAGCAATGTATTACTTGTTTCCGCTCGTCTACCAATTGCAAGCAATTTGCCACGTGCAGGTGTTGGTTTCAGAAGAAGCGTCATTGACAAGTTTCCACTTCATATGAATTCATGTTTTAGTCCTGCAGGTTAAAAAAACATCATGGTGCTTCGCGAGTTGATTTAATATCTTCCATCTTCTAAACACAATATCCCTTCGCATTTCTCATTTCTTCCCTTTGGCAATTTGATAACTTCAAATGGTCGACATTCATTATCTATAAACTCAGGCAGTATATGATCAGGGTTTTTTGCTTTTTTGCCATAGACAAGTTTCACAGTAAGTAAAACATCCAAGAGTTAGATAAACATCGGCAGAGAAACATTATTCAAGGGTCATAATTGATTGATGTAGCTGATTCCCCTTTTCCAAGTGATGAAATGAATAAAATTCAATCTCACTGAGGTTATTTCTCATCGCTGGCACACAGCGGAAGCCATAAAGAAGAACTGGAAAAAAATACACCAAGCTTAATTCCCCTACTCAGACCAGGTTGAAAATTCCAGCGTAGCGTGTTTAGAACTTGATTGGCCCTGCAGACCTTGAAATCCACATCAGGTGTCCAGGAGAGGCCTTTGTTGACGGTATATCCCAAGTCTTTGATTGCAGTCTACTACCAATAAATTTCAGCTGCGATTGTGCTTGTTCAAAAATCAACCTGGGCGCACTTGTCTATAGCTAGAACCATTTTTTCGTCTCACCCATCTCATTACTAAGCGTTGATTATATTGGAAGATCCAAACGATTTTTCCTATCAACACGAGTTTAAGATCGTCTGCAAAGAAATGGCTATGTTAAAACAAAAAAGAAAATGCATAAGAGCCCTTAAAACATTAACACATAGTCTAAATATATATGCATTATTTGGATCTTCTGCTTTTCAATTACAATGGCATTTCAAATCCGATAGGTTCAACAATTCTTCAAACCTGCAAACTTTTTTGCAAGGAAACAAAATTTTTTTCAAGCAATTGTACTGTCCATTCTAAATCACTTTCTAAGCAAAAGGGTTGGTTTCCCCAAACCCCATCTGGTTGGTTTCCTCAAACCCCATCTGAAGCAGTGTAATTTTCTCCTGAACCAGAGTATGAGGAAAGAGGCACATGAAAATCACCTTAATCGGAACGCCAGAGACCAATGGAAAAATTTAAGGCAAAATGAACGTCGAAAAAAAAGAATTCTGAAATTGAAAAATGAATATTCTCACTTCATCAACTGATTTTTTGATGAGTGGGAAGACTGAGTGGGAATATCATCAATATTAAGTATCTTGTGGCCAACATTGATAACATTTCTACTTTTAAGCTCGCGGAGACAATCTATATATGACCCATGAACAATAAACTTTTTCGGTTTTAAGAACAAAACACCCGGTAGGATATTCATATGATTATTTTTTGGGAAATTCAAGGAGACAAGGAGACTGTTATACTCTATCTTATTGAATAGTTTAGGATTCGCGTTGCGAATACTTTGTCTCGAGAATGTGTTAGGAATTGCTGAGCGAATACACAACTAATTGTGTATTACGAATTCTGATTATTGGAAAGGCGGTGCGAATCCGTTGCTAAGTTTAACTTAGAATTATGAAGAGCGTTTGCAGAGTAACTTGAATTCAGACTGACTAAATGAAATTATGATTACTTATAATAAACTAGCATGAACAAAATATGAAAGAATTTAGTAGACTAACGGGATTATTAATATAGGTGAATAAATAGAAGTCATAACTTTTAGTTATAAAACACATGATATAATTATAGATATAGAGGATAAATAATTTAGTACACATAAAGGTTTCGATATACATTTAGGTATCCATACGTATCACATTTCGCCCGTGACAAAAAATTTTTTAATGTATTTACAATTTTTTAGAATCGACACAAGACATGCAAACGAGTGGGATGAACATAACTTAACTCAAAATTGTAGAGGTACTATAAATGTCAAATTTAAGAATAACAACGATTAAAATTTAAGTATATGCGAGGCTTATAAGTCCGAGGACTTTCAATCGCACATGGGTTGTGGATGCTAATGAATGTAAATTATCACCACTTGACAGACAATTACAGCACATAAAATTCTAAATGTTCAATAATTTTGGAATCGTAAAGCGAATACGCTTCAAATTCTCAACATATAAACTGAATACATTACACTGAATAATTTAAGTGCACACACAGTAATAAATGGATTCGCAGGGCGAATACTGGAATGAATTTAAGACTAACAATTGAAGAGCAACTGTAATAAATTAAAAGCAAGGTTAACATTAAAATTAGATCAAAGGAGCGGGAACAAGACTAAATAAGTGATTGTAGTTTATGACAGTTTTGCTTAGCTTAAATTTCATTCTCTGCATCCCAGACCGACATTTCCCGTTCTTGCTCATACTCGAAATATCTAATTCTGGGGTCCGGTGGTGAAACTTGCCCCAATTGTAAGTCGGGTCGGGGTGGTGACGGGATTCTTGATTGTTCGGCATTTTGAATAAGGGCTACTACCGAATCTGCTTGTTTTGATGCTTTTTTGTCTTTTTTATTCTTTCGCTTCTTTGGTTGAGCTGAACTTGATGAAACCAGGGAACTTGTTGGGGAAATATCTGCATCTGTGAATCCATAAAATTGGGGTCGATTGCGCTTGCGGCCTTTTGATCGTCCTGTGCCTGTGCGGGGGGTACTTGTGATGCAGGTGCAGGTGGAGCCGGTACAATCGAAATTAAGGGTTGGTCTTGAGCTGGCACATCTTCGTGCAGATCATCTGCGATAACATTATGGCGTCGTTTGAGCTGCGGTGTTGTCGGTTTGCGTACCATTAGCGCACGCGATACATTTGAATTTACAGATGATACTACCGATGTAGTATCCCGTTGGCGGTGTCTGATTTTTATTTCGCCCCTCTTCTGTTTCTTAACATCATTACTGTGTTTTGCGATCTTAAATTCTGTTGTCTTTTCGTAAGGAGCAGGGCGTCGTTGAGCGTATACCCACAAATTGGTGGATCTTTCAGCTTTTGTCCCAAATTTTGCGAGATCACTATCTCGAACCTTTACTGGGGCTCTGCCAGGCTCGTTGATGATCGTCGTTGTTGGTGACGACTTTGTAACTAAAGATCCAGGCTTAAGTACTTCGTACAGACCCGCCAACTGTCGTTTTGCTCGTTTCTTGTGTGGTAGTTTTCGGGCCAGTTTGACTTTAAGGGACTGTTCTGTCCTCGGTATAGGACCCGTAATCTGCGGATGTGTAATGAAACGGGACTCTTTGTTGTCTGATTCCCGATAGCGCTGACCTGCATCTAAAGAGGCCTGACACATCTTTTGCTCAATTTCAATATCGCTTCTGTTGGCACTGATCCATCCATTTTCGTCCAGCAAGTCCTCCGCAGAAACTGTTTCAGCATCTAAATAGTGATTAACAATTTTTTCATAAGTTAGATTTAGACTTGATGGAAGTGTGCTAATATTCCTTAAAGGAGTATTTGCAGGACGACCGAAATGAGCTTCAAAATGTGTTATCTTTGTTGTTTTCTGTTTAGTTAATCGTAAATCAGAGACTATTTGTTTAATCGCTTTAGCTGTAGAAAATGTATCTTTATTTTCGGCTTTCATGCAAGATAAATGTCTTTTAATTGTTTGGATCATTCGCTCCACCAATCCAATAGCTCTATGATCACCGACCGGAGCGTCGAGAATGTTGATATTATTTTCGTTACAGTAGTTTGTAACTTGTTTACCTACAAGACAAGTTGCTTGGTCTAAGCGTATTGTTCGCGGGATTCCATGAGTATATGCATAATCACGAAGAAATTTTACTACATTTACCCCATTAGCATTGTCGAATATTCTAACTGTTGGATATTTTGAATAACGGTCAATACATGTTAAGAAATAAATATCTTTATCTTTATCATTAATTATCGGACCCCCAAAATCAATCTGTATTTCTTCGTTTGGTTCTTGACAAGCTTTGTGTGGGTGCCATTTAGACTTTGGTATGATAGGTTTCAGATTCTTACCAATATCTGTACACGGGACGCAATCAGATGTTTTTGCTAAAATTTCCCTATGCATGTAGGGCCACCATGCAAATTGGGAGAGAGAGATCATCCCCCAACTACCCGGGTGCGTCATGTGGATGGATTCGAGCACCGCCTCCTTAATAGAGTTTGGAATGGCCACGCGATGATCAACACACAGACACCCAGATTTCACATACAGGTCCTTCCAAAAGGAGTGGATGTACGTGCTCACTTCTTTACAACGGGCCTCATCATCCTGTAGTACACAGTCACGGATCTCTTTCAACACCGCGTCCTTACTAGTGAGGACCGCCAGAAAGGATTTGGTGAAGAGCTGGTTGAGGTTATTTTCAAATACCTCTTCCCGGGATAGCTCGATGTCATATTCCTCGGGTGATGATGATGCTTGGGTGTTGCTGGGTCCGGCTCTTGTAGATGAGATGGGGGTAGATTGAGTACGGAATGTCACTCTTGGGGTTTGTGGTGAAATAGGTGGATTATTTTGTGGTGCCTCTTTTGCTGACATTTTGATGTGGAGTATTTGCTGTGTGGAATTAGCTATTAAATGGCAATTAGAATTTTGCGACTGGATCCGCGATGCGAGTGTGGTATCAGATTTAAGCAATTGATTTGCACGGCAATTAAAGTTAGAAATGAATTCGGAAATGTAATTGTTTACTTGTGCTCGAGGAATGAGTGGAATAATTGAGGCATTTGAATTATTCGTGCTAATTTTAGCAGGTTTGCAAAAGTGGACGCGCGTCTTGTGTACTTGTTGCTTATAATTACTGGTTATGTGCCGCTTTTGGAAAGGAATTTTATTCGCGTGACTGAATAAAGATGTAATTGCGTCGCGAATACGGGAAATTGTTGCTACCATGACTTCCTCATCGTATTGATTGACACTTTTAGCGTTTTGATTTGGTTGTCGCGAAATATAATCAACTGAGCACATTCTAGTACAAGGAATATGTTCGATGTTAAAATCAAATGGTAACAAACGGTCAATCCATCGTGTTAATCTACTGTTGTAGGATTTATTAGAACGGTGTGATTTTAAGACTGAAAGAAGTGCTCTGTGATCTGTTAAAACTGTGAAAGTTTTCCCAAATAGATAATATTTAAAATATTCAATGGCCCAAACCACCCCAAGTAATTCGAGTTCATTTATACTATAGCGTTCTTCATTGCTATCAAGAAAACGAGATGCAAAAGCTACTGTTTTCCACCCTTCACAATCTAATTTTTCAAGCGCAGCGCCTAAGATTTGATTCGCGCCTAACATTTGATTCGCGTTTCCAGTGTTGGATTAAAATGAGTATTTTCTATAGCGTTTGCAATAACAGTTTTGATGTGTTCAAGATGTAATTGATGATTTTCATTCCAAATAAATTTTTCGTTTTTCTTTAATAAGGGCCGAAGAGGGTGGCATATTTTGGCAACATTAGGTATAAATTTGCTTAAATGATGAACGCTACCTAAGAATGACCGTAATTGTTTCAATGTTTTTGGAGCTTTGATTTCCGCAATTGCCGCTGTTTTAGATTCTATAGGTTTAACACCACTTTGTGAGAATGTGAAGCCAAGCCAATTTATTTGATGTTTTGCGAAGTGACATTTGCTTAAATTAATTCTAAGGTTATCCGCTTCGAGTTTTTGGAGACATTTGTACACGTATTTGAGGTGCGATTCCTTGGTGCCTTTGCTAACTACAATTATGTCATCCAGAAAACATTATGTGTTAGTCAGCCCAACCAATGTGTAATCCATTGCCTTTTGAAACTTGGCCGGCATATCCGTAAGGCCATAAAATCCCGTTTTAAAACGATACGTACCTGTTGCTTCGCCGCAAATGATATTAAAATTACAATGACGTGCGGTATCCGGATGCAGCTTTAGTTGGCTATAAGCATATTTTAGATCGATCGTTGAAAAATAGACATTATCTCCAAGATTTGAATCATTAATATGTTGTGAAATTGAATCGATAACACTATCTATATTTGGCATTTGATACTTGTTTCTGTGGATCGCTTTATTTAATATTTTCGAATCAAGAGCTAATTTTACAGATTTGTCCTTTTTGACCGTAATTACAATGGGAGAAATGAAGTTCTTATCCGAACATTCTTGTAGTTTTTCAATGTGTCCTTGTTCAGAAAGTTTCTTTAGCTCAGTGGATGCTTTGTCTAATAAGTTTATAGGAACACGGCGGCCTTTTTGGTGTGATGGAGTATAATGTTTGTGGAATTTTGAACGAACTGTATGTACTTTGGACTTACCAATTCTGGAGATCAGGCCAGGATAATCAATAGCAATCTGTTTTTTGATTGGGCAATATTCTTGATCTACCTGATTGATTGTTATATGATTATTTGATTGATGTATTGAGAGTCCAAGAGCTGGAAACAAATCTCTACCCAATAGAGAACGATGTCCAACCGCCACTACTTGAATTTTTATTGGATTTGCGTACCAATTGCTGCTTTGAATTGATGTTTGGAGAATGCCAACCGTATGAATAGGCTCGTTTGAAAATGTTTTCAATTGTTTAGGATTCGCTTCGCGTATCCACTTCGATTTCGAGTCATTGGACATGATGGAGTTCGCCAAGGATTCATTTATTATTGTGCATACGCTGCCCGAATCCACCAAAACATTTGCTGATGTATTGCCGAAAATTACAGGAAGATTGATTGCGTCCACCGAAGTTGTGGAATCTGTTGAAGATACTACTGCTACACAATTATCTTCATCTGAAGAATAGTTTGACTCCAAATCAGGATCAAAATGGGCCGAAATTTGATTGACATCTTCATTTTGATCATCTTTTTCTACGTTATTGACCCGCGGCTTACGTTTTGGGTACGAATTGGGATCTTTAGGTTTGCGACAAACCTTTGCGAAGTGGTTTTCAATACCACAGTTATTGCATCTTTTTCCCCGAGCGGGACATTTATTACGGTGGTCAGAGGTCCAACTAGATCCACAGAAATGACAGGTTGTAGGCTTTTTCCGTGCTGTTGTATTCATATTGGAGAAAGGGGTAGCATTCGCGATGCGCATCCGTTGTACTTGGTTAACAGTTGAATGTGACTCGGTTTTACTTGCATTCATTTTTAGTTGGTTGAGCGTACCCATCTCGATATTAACTGCTATTGCCAATGCTTTTTCCGGGTCTACTGTTTCTTTAAGAAGCTCCTTTTGAATGTCTTCATTTTGCATATTTGCGATAAAGACGTCCCGGATGATAGTGTCTCCTTTATCTCCTAGATCACAGTTTTCCAAAAGTTCTTTGAGATGTCCATAGAACTTCTCAATAGGTTCTCCCTTTTGCTGTTTTCGTGTGAGGAAGAGGTATCTATCGAAGGTTATATTATGGATCCGAATGAAAGTTGTATTTAGAACATCCCAAAGATCCTTCGTTGAGATTGTTTCGAGATTGACGGTCGAATTCTTTGAGTTGAATACGCGCCGCCCTTCCATGCCTAAGCTCAAGTACATCAAAGAAGATGCTTTCCGATCACATAACTTCCACGGTTTGTCACCGCAAAGTATGCCGACTGTTATAACACGTTGACATTGATTTTTCCACGCTGTTTTTGCCTGCTCATTGCGGGTACGTCGATCTCGCTCTGATTGTGCCGTCGGGTTGTCAACTGCGTCCTCATATGCTGGTTCAGGAGGTAAGAGAACATGTTCTGGAGGGTCCACCAAGAGAAGGTCCACTTCAATTCCTTCTCGGGCGATGATTGCGAGTTTCAATTGTTTTCTCCAAAACTCTCAGCGAGTTGGGGGCTCTAGTGTCGCCTTTTCCCAAAAGGGTTGAATTCCAAGTGGGGATTTGCCGCTGTCCTTTGTCGCTGACTGCGCCATGTTATACTCTATCTTATTGAATAGTTTAGGATTCGCGTTGCGAATACTTTGTCTCAAGAATGTGTTAGGAATTGCTGAGCGAATACACAACTAATTGTGTATTACGAATTCGGATTATTGGAAACGCGGTGCGAATCCGTTGCTAAGTTTAACTTAGAATTATGAAGAGCGTTTGCAGAGTAACTTGAATCAGAGTAACTTGAATTCAGACTGACTAAATGAAATTATGATTACTTATAATAAACTAGCATGAACAAAATATGAAGTAATTTAGTAGACTAAGGGGAATATTAATATAGGTGAATAAATAGAAGTCATAACTTTTAGTTATAAAACACATGATATAATTATAGATATAGAGGATAAATAATTTAGTACACATAAAGGTTTCGATATATATTTAGGTATCCATACGTATCACAGAGTGTTAGAATATTCAGAGATAACAACCTAATGTAAACTTTGAACAAGATGAGACTGACATAGCTTGACAAGAAGCTCTACGTGTTCAACGTATACTTGTCTAGAGAAATGAAGCCTTGAGGAAGAAGAAAGAACATGTGAATGGGTTATAGGAGATGTCCAAGTTCGAGAGCTTAAGACCAGTTGGTGTAAATGGGTAGCACTTTAGGCGTGTCAGTAGGAGATGCTGGTTCGGATCCAGTACTGGTCCAATTTCACAGTAGTTGCATCTTCGTAGACCCCTAACACATTTTAAAAAATCACATTTTTGTAAGAATACGAAAAGCGAAAAATCAAAAAGAATATTCCTGCCTATTTTTCTTAATTTTTCTAACGTGAAGCAATTATAAACTCCAAAGAACACTTTTGAAATGTGTTATGTCTTTATTCTACTGTTATTGTATCTTTGAAGTTTTTCAGTCAGTTTTTTGTTGCAGAAATAAAACAGAATTTCTTTAACTGAATAACGCAATTCAGTGTAGCTGCAACCTTCACAGATAACA